>NW_015175987.1:793669-834945 GCF_001447785.1 Gekko japonicus | reverse complement strand
CCCTCCAAACCAGTCAGTCCCTCATAGGGAACCATTGTTGCCAATCTCCGGGTGAGGGCTGGAGAGCACTCAGAATTACAACTGCTCTGCAGAAGGGAGGGCAGAAGTCAGCTGAAGTCAAAGGGACAGATAATGGTAGGTTGATGGTTAGCTGGGAAGGAGATGGGGTTGCCAACTACATGCTGACAAATTCCTGGGGATTTGAGGGGTGGAGCCTGGAGAGGGTGGGGTTTGCGGAGGGGTGGGACCTCAGACAGGTACACTGCCATAGACTCCACCCTCCAAACCAGCCATTTCATCATGGGTAACAATTGCTGCCAATCTCCAGGTGAGGGCTACAGATCACTCACAATTACAACTGCTCTTCAGGTAGCAGAGATCAGTTCCTCTGGAGAAAACAATGGACTCTGTCATTATACCCTGCTGAGGTCACCACAGCAAATTGAAACTGTTTGCCCAAAGCCAGAGCACTGCCCCAGAGCCTCTTTCTAGATCCTGTTGTATTGCTTTCACAACGGGCTTTACTGCTAGTTCAATATAAAACTGCTAGGTTAAGATCTTTTAATTTTCATTTGCCTTCTTGTGACTCCTCTTTAATACTTTTGTACCATTGTGGCTAATGTTTATTCTGCACCTGTTTTCTTATTCTAATATATTTAAAGGTGGTTTTTTTTTTGTTTGGTAAATGATTTGTATTGTGATTATTTTATTAGCTGATTTGAGCATAACTCTTGAAAAGTGGAGTATAAATGTTGAATTGGTTCTAAAGCTGTGGATGAAAGGTATCCTCTGCTTATGGAAGGTCACATTAGATCCAGCCCCGTGGTTTTGTTCCAGATCACTAATATTAATAATAAATCAACTGTGGAAACCATTATAAGCTAAAATAGAGTTTTAATAAGTATTCTTATTCCTTAACTGAGAAAAGTTGAATAATATTTTACTTTAATTTTATTGTTAAATATTATCATGTTCTGTATAATCTAGGATTGCTGAGTTTCTCCTGGATATCTGAGGTCATAGTTATAGTAAAAAAAATCAGGATCAAGAAACCAGAATGTCACTATCAAGTGATGTATAGTTTCTAGATCAAGAATAAAAATAAAACTCACTAAAACTGCAAAATGGTGTGATGGCATTTGCATGTTTTTATATCATTAATATGCAATTTGTTTCAATAAAAGCTTTTATATAATGTACCCTTTCCTTCCATAAATGTATCTTCACTTTTGTTACTGTAGTTCCCTGATTTTCAGAACGGATGCAAATACAGAAACTTAAGACTTCGAACTAGAGCAATGATTCTAGATCACGTCCATCATGTCCACAAATTTTGTCCATGACTTTAAGCTCATATGACAGATACTCTGGGTACTAGTTTATGCTTTAATGTATATTGTATGTTTGTTCTAATATATATTATATGTTTGTGCTGCAGCGATGAAACTGCTCACTGGCATGTCTTTCCTCTGTACATAGATCCAGATGGGTAGCTATGTTGGTTTGAAGCAGCAGAACAAAGTTTGAGTTCAGTGACACCTTTAAGACCAACAAAGTTATTCACATGAAAGCTTATACTTTGTATAAAACTTTGTTGGTCTTAAAGGTGTCACTGGACTCAAAGGTTGTTTCCTCTGTACAATTCCTGCAACACTGGGAATGATCTTTCCAAGGTTCAGAATGGCTGCAGGAGTGGAAAGGAATGTAGAAAGCTTCACATTCAGCACAAGGATCGTTGGCCTCTGTATACCTGCTGATTAGAACTGGAAGAACAGTGGTCAGCTGAGGGCAGTTTTGATTGGATGTGTCTGTTTGCAGTAAGAGGGCTCATGGAAGCCTCTTACCCTGCCCAATATAGGCCCCGGTCACACGGGACGGATATCATGGGGGGGAGGCGTGGCTGTTTGCCCCGCAGCGAAATAATGCACGACTGCGGGATCGGGCATCTCCTCGCGGTCCTGTCGAGGTCCCATGGTTAGGGGGGAGGTGCCGATCACACGACGTGCCAAAGAAGCGGCGCGGCGCGGCAAACGGGGTTGTGTTTTGTTTTTTTTAACCTGAAGTTTGCGCATGCCCCGCTCGGTGCTTGTGCGCATCCCTGAGACTTCGGGGGGGGGAACCTTTTTGCAATGGGGCATGGGCAGGCGCCGGATGCCACCGGAAACGCGATCAGACGCCCACCCTTGCCCCGCAGTTTCCGGAAACTAGTACCTCTGAGGTACTAGTTTTTTGCTGCGCATCTTCGGCGGGAAGCCTCGGTTGAGCCACGGGAGCTCTACGCTTCCCAGATGTGGAGGTGAGATCACGCCCGGAAAATGCACCTATCTTCCATCTCTCTAGAGTGGCTAATGCCATAATTACCTTTAAGAACATAAGAACATAAGAGATGCCAATGTTGGATCAGGCCAAAGGCCCATCCAGTCCAACACTCTGTGTCACACAGTGGCCAGAAATACCAGTGCCATCAGGAGGTCCACCAGTGGGGCCAGGACATTAGAAGCCCTCCCACTGTTTCAGCACAAGGATCGTTGGCCTCTGTATACCTCCTGATTAGAACTGGAAGAACAGTGGTCAGCTGAGGGCAGTTTTGATTGGATGTGTCTGTTTGCAGTAAGAGGGCTCATGGAAGCCTCTTACCCTGCCCAATATAGGCCCCGGTCACATGGGACGGATATTGTGGGGGGGAGGCGTGGCTGTTTGCCCCGCAGCGAAATAATGCACGACTGCGGGATCAGGCGTCTCCTCGCGGTCCCGTCGAGGTCCCATGGTTAGGGGGGAGGTGCCGATCACACTACGTGCCAAAGAAGCGGCGCGGCATGGCAAACGGGGTTGTGTTTTGTTGTTTTTTTAACCTGAAGTTTGTGCATTCCCCGTTCGGTGCTTGTGCGCATCCCTGAGACTTTGGGGGGGGAACCTTTTTGCAATGGGGCATGGGCAGGCGCCGGATGCCACCGGAAACGCGATCAGACGCCCACCCTTGCCCCGCAGTTTCCGGAAACTAGTACCTCTGAGGTACTAGTTTTTTGCCGCGCATCTTCAGTGGGAAGCCTCGGTTGAGCCACGGGAGCTCTACACTTCCCAGATGTGGAGGTGAGATCATGCCCGGAAAATGCGCCTATCTTCCATCTCTCTAGCGTGGCTAATGCTCCGTGTGACCGGGGCCATAATTACCTTTCTCCCCGTATGGAAGAGGTGGCAAAATGCTAGCCCTTTCCATGGGCACATGCAAAAGAAAAACAAAAACCTCCCTCCTCTTCCAACACTAAACTATACCCCAGTCTCAGTAGTCAGGGTGTAAATATAGGACACTAGGAGTAATGCCCATTGTGGGAAGAAATACAACGAGCTCTAGAAGGAAGCTCCAGGTGAGTGTCCCGGCTGTGGCTGGTGGGGCGGCAGAGGGAAGCGGAAAATAGAGGGAGGCAAGCCATGTTTATTTCCTTCTGCTTAAGGCAAGTCATTCTGGTTCCCCCAAGTGGGTAGTATGGGAGGACAGCCTCATGGTAACAAGTATGGTTCCCTCCACCCTTGACTTATGTTGATTTGGGGTTATGCAGTGGCAGCTAAAGTAAAAAAGCACCTCCTCCTATGTCATGTCTTCTGGGTTCCAAGGGTCTGGAAAGCAGTTCCATAGCCAGTTACAAAGTTGCCATCTCTGGATTGGGAAATACCTGTAGATTTGAGGGGTAGAGCCTGGGGAGGGCAGGGTTTGGGGTGCGGAGGGACCTCAGCAGGGTATAATGCCATAGAGTCCATTGCCCAAAGCAGCCATTTTCTCCAGGAGAACTGATCTTGGAGATCTCCAGGTGCTGCCTGGAGACTGGCAATACTAAGGGGAGGGCCAGAGCTGTAGATTTGAGGGGTAGAACCTGGGGATGGCAGGGTTTGGGGTGCGGAGGGACCTCAGCAGGGTATAACTTCATGGAGTCCATTGCCCAAAGCAGCCATTTTCTCCAGGAGAACTGATTTTGGAGATCTCCAGGTGCTGCCTGGAGGCTGGCAATACTAAGGGGAGGGCCAGACCTGAGGATTTGAGGGGTAGAGCCTGGGGAAGGCAGGGTTTGGGGTGTGGAGGGACCTCAGCAGGATATAATGCCATAGAGTCCATTGCCCAAAGCATCCATTGTAATAGCTAGGAAATTTTCTGTAGGGGAAATGATGTGCTGTGCCTGGGGAACACGGTGATTTCTGGAAGATTTCCAGGCCCCACAGGGAGATTGGCAACCTCAGTGACCATTTAAGGGAAGATTGGGATATGTATTTTGGCAACTCCAGTAACCGTTTAAGGGGAAATTGGGATATGTATTTTGGCAACTCCAGTGACCATTTAAGGGGAAATTGGTATATGTATTTTACCTCAGGACACATTCAATGACTCCCAACAGCAACAACAAACTGTTTAGAATGTTAGAGGCAAAGGCCAATCAGGCCACATATGCAAATAACCTCTGTGTTCCGACTGGCTATTGGGGGGAGAGGAACAGCAAACTGTTTAGAATATTGGAGGCGAGACTCAAGCAACGAAGCCAGTGGATAGGGACAGCTTCTGAGTGACAGATCAGGGAGCGAACTGATTTGGGAGTGTGTGGAATGTTCAGGAGAGTGCCACCACCAAAACAGAATTATTATAGAGAGAGATATTTCATACATATTTATCTGTCTTTGAAACACTATTTTAATGATTTATTGTATTGCCACCTTGAGAACTCTAAATTAAGTGGAAAGCTGATATACAAATGTTTTCAATAAATAAATACTGTTTGCAATCATATGCTACTTACAAGTCTAAGGAACATTTCACATATTTAACAAAAAGCAGATCCTGCACTTGCGCCATGTTAAGTCTTCTGTAACTGTTGAAAGCCATTTGAGTGAGTGGATGAACGTGGTAGACTTGCCCCTGGAAAGTCCAGGAAGAAAACTAATTCGGGGAACAATCCACCAACTGTCAGCCATGGCAGTAATACTTTTAAAAGGGTTGATATGGCTTATCTATCTCCTATTCATCTAGACCCACAAGGTGCTTTAAACTTTATAAAACCACTCCAAGGTCTTCAGATGGCCCCCTGAAGGGAGGCAAAGAGAAGCTTTAGTTTTGTCTTGTCATTTTACAGACTCCTATAAGAATCCCCTCAGCTAGTAGAAGGGGCCATTTAGGCTCTAGCAATTGTAATACAGAGCTCCGTTTCTGTGGATTTTCCTTAGCCACTATGGCTTCTCGGGTTTCTAAAGATTTCCTTTAAACCTAACTTGATCATATAAAAACAAGCTGTTCGCATATAGTTTTATATACTGCAGATATCCCACTTATTGCTCCTTTCAGTTCACTTATAACTATTAGTAAAACAGCACATTTTGATTGGTAAAGGCATCCAAAATCAAGGTTGCTTTATAAAGCAGAGCATAGGAAGGTCAAGGTAATTTCTCTACAAGCTGGTAATTATCCCTCTCAAATTAATAATCAACTTGCTTTCAGCTCTACTCATCTATTACATAACTTTTATTTATGCCTTAGGGCTGTGCTGTTCTCACAACTCACAGGACTGTTCTCTCAGTGAATCTATTAGCCAGAGATGCAGCCTAATGTAATCAGTTATTTCAATTTACCACCAGGAAACCACATTTATCATGATCATTTCCAAAAATATTACTTCCCAAAATGCCACATTTTGTCTCACTTAGAAGTACTCTTCCATCCAGTGCCAACATGATGAAACAGATTGTTTCATCTTCTGTCTCACTTACCAATCTGCCCTCTATTATTTTGTAGCAGTGGATCTATTCCTTCCTAAATCAAGAAATAAATGGTTCATTCCTCCTGCTAGCGTAACAGAAGGCTGAAACAGATGATCAGCTTAAAACATGACTAGATTGTATTCTAGACCTTGTGGGGTAGAATACCATGGACAGAGGGAGGGAAGGGAGATCTAGGATATCTAATCAGTACCAGTGCAGCCTTGCTATATGGAGAATACAAACCAGATAGTTATCCTAGGGGGGGGTTTTAAAGGAAAGATTAGATGAAGTCTTCATTAAAATAAAATATTTAAAAAAGATTTGTACATGAATTGTAAAAATGACCAAACTCAAGGCAAATTCTTCAGAAGGCCTGCATAATGTTACAGCCCATGTATGGAGCCTGTCCCAAAATGTTTGGCTGTGCTGGCAGTCTTCATGGAAAGAGCAATGTTTTAAAAGCCATTAACTTCTAGGGCAGTATCACATACATATGCATAGTATGTGCACTTGTGTTGTAGCTATCTGGAATTTACAATGCTGGCATCCATATACTGCATGCATATTGGCCAACATACTTGCTGTGTGGCACAATAAGACCTCGGTATTTTTCAGTGGCTTCACATGTCTTCAACATAAGCACCATAACATTTAAATCAGCTTTCAGTTTCCCAGTGCCATGTTCAGCTAATGACTCAAGACTAGGGATGCTCTGAATTTTGCCATAAATGTGCTTGACAGTCAAACTTAACATGCTCAAAGGTGTCAGTCAGACATAAGCCAATCACCCAGCCTGTCTGGTTTGTGGTAAGAAGGATTCCTTTAAGATTCAGGCTACCAGGAAGCCCTCCACCAGGCATTCATATGCCTGTAAGGTGTCTTGTTTTTCTACTTGGGCTATAAGTAAAGGCTTGGACCACACCACCTGTGCCCTGTCTCATATTCTGGAATTCCTTCAGTTTTTTAAAGATGAAGGTTTGTCTAATGCCTCTATTAAGGTTTATTTGGCAGCAATATCCGCCTCTCA
This sequence comes from Gekko japonicus, assembly GCF_001447785.1. Lineage (NCBI taxonomy): Eukaryota > Metazoa > Chordata > Lepidosauria > Squamata > Gekkonidae > Gekko > Gekko japonicus. The sequence goes on along the minus strand of NW_015175987.1, from coordinate 828,182 downwards.
CGTCCCCACTGGGGGTACCTCTGTATTTGCTTCTGTGGACTCAAAACTTTTTTTACAAGTCTAAATAATTTGTACCCTCCCTCTGTGTCACCTGCTCTACAATTAAGTTTGTCCCTGGTTTTGGCAAAAATTATCCATAAACCTTTTTCCCCCCCCCCATTTTATTTAATTTTTTATTTCCATAAACCTTTTGAACCCATGGCTACCTGAGGCTTGTCTTTCCTTTCATATAAGGTTGTGTTTCTGGTAGCCATTCTTTTTTTTAAAAAAAAATTCAACTGAACCCTAGTTGCAGTGTAGAACAAGGAATGTTGGTGGAGGTCACCACCCTTGTACAATTTTGTGCAGAAAATTAAAAATACAGTGCCAGAATCGGGCTCCTGGCCACCAGGGAGGTTCTTTGCCGCCCCGGAGGAGGCCGCAGCAGACACCAGCGTCATCCCAATGCTGTGCATCGGGACGGGGGGGTGGAGCCAGCCCTATAAAGGGTAGGGCTCCGCTCCCGCCCAAACATTCTCACCTCGAGCTCAAGCCTGGTCGTAGCTCCAAGCACGCAGAGAGACGAAGCTGAGGCCTACCTGTGGGCCTGAAGGCAGTGGCAGCAGTCCAGGCGGTCCAGGATGCAGTCTCGGCAGCCCACGGCAGCCCATGGTGGCGGGCAGCAGCAGCAGAATCATCTTTGGCAGCAGCAGTCGGCGGCTGGCTTCAGTGGCAGGGACTGTCATCGGGGATGGTGGACAGTGGTGGCCTTTGGTGGCGGGTTCTGCTGTGGCAGTCCTTGGTGATGGTGGCAGTCGATGGGGGGCAGTCCCTGAAGGGGGTTTAACATCTGGCTGTGGCGCTCCAGGTGGGGGCGGTGATCTGTGGGAGGCGGCATCCCTGGGAGAGCGGCAGCCTGCCTGCGGGAGTCAGTGGCAACAGCGGCCCCGTTTTAGGGCGTCGATGGCAATTGGGTAGCCGAGACAGGCTTGTGGGCTGTAGAGGGCCCATCAGATAGCCTGACAGCGATAGTTCCCCAGAGGGGGGCGAGAACTGAAGGTCTGCATAGTGTGGCCTACCCAAGGGCCCCTGAGGATCGGTGGGGAGGCATTAAAGAAGAGGTGGCCAATTTAAACAGGCCGGCCATTTTATTTTAACTGTCACACTGGGTGGCCATTTTGAAGGGAACATTACAGGGTGGCCATTTTGGAGAGAGCATTAGGAAGCGGCCATTTTGAGTAGGACCTCCAAGGGCAGCCATTGTGAGGAGGATTTTTAAAGGCAGCCATTTGTAAGGCTATAGTCAGCTGGGGCGGCCTAGTTGAAGTTGGCCACTCAGTAGTGGGTCAAAAAGATTGAGGCTTAGTCAGCATTTATAGCACAGCTTCTAAATACATAGTGGGACAGAGAGCAGGAGTGATTGGGCTGCCAGTTTATAAGAATAGCTAAATATTACTAATAACTATAATAACAACATAAAACAGCTGCCATGGCTCCTAAAAAGGGGCAAGGTCAGTCCAAGGGGAAGCAGCCAGCCCCCAAGAGGCCCCCCCATGCAGCTGGTTCAGGCTATACCATCTGATGAGGAGGAGAATGATTCGGTCAATGTGGCTATATTACAAAGGCTAGAGGCACTGGAGAAACAGAGGGGTGTGCCTCATAGCATGGGTGGGGATAAAAGGACAAAAGAGGTTTCTAATAAATCTTTTCAAGCGCAGGTGCTGGCTTGCTTGGCTGTTCTGGAAGAGGGACAAGAAGCTTCCTCAGCAGCTTCTTGTGTCAACATCTGAACAGCAGACCGGGAGACAGCAGTCAGATGCCAGGCAGGAGATCCAGGACGCAGAGGCACTTCAACTGGAAATTTACAAGGGACCTCCAATGAGGGAAGGTAAGGTGGAGAACATCTGCCATGGCAGGACTTATTGGCCATGGGACCCATACACTCAAGGTGCCATTGGGTCCGCTACACAGAACACAAATGCACAGGGTAGAGTTGTACCCACACCACTGGGTGGGTGGCCGGCAGGTATACAACAGGTGCCATCCTACACAGGATGGGGGGTAGGGCCCAACTGCCTCCTCTGCCTCTGCAGGGTGTTTGGCCTTGATGGGGCTACCCAAATCCAGGCATAGGTTACCCAAACACAGGGTGTTCCTCCTATGACACAGTGCCAGCAGGTGCCATACCATTTGGGGATCTGGCCCTGCCTCTTGGGGACCACCTTTCCAAGGCCACTAGAGAAAAAATCCTTAAAGGCGATTATATGGATGTATTTACATTGCTATACAGGGAAATTGAGAAGAAAGATAAGGAAGATCTAGATGACTGTGAGAAGGAATGCCTGGAGAGGCGTAGGGTAGACAGGACCTGGGCTAACTGGTTCCCAGGGTTCCTGATATATGCGGGAGTAATAGTAAGGCATCAACCTTGGAGGGCATCCACAATGCTGCAGTATATGGACATCATATACAAAGGTTATACAGCCTTTCTGAGCCCGGCATGGCTTCAATACAATGAAGCTTTTCTGATGCAAGCGACTATGAATCCGCCCCTTAGACGGGACCAGATTCACCCACACCTGTGGTTACAGATCATGTCTCCGGCCTGGCCAAGTGGGAATGAAAGGTCGGATAGTGGTCATGTGATGCATCAATCACAAGGTCAGGCAGGTACCCGCGCTCAAGCGGGGCACGTGGTTCAACGATGCCCGCTGTGCTGGGAGTTCACCTTCCATGGAACATGTAGCAGGAAATCTTGCTCCTTCAGGCACAAATGCCCAGTATGCGTGGGGCTGCATGCATTTGCAAGTTGCCCAAAAGCAAATGGCTGGAGAGGTGCCAAGGGAGGTAAGCGGCCAGGGGGAGGTGGTGGTCACAACCCCCCTCCTGACAAAGGATACCAGCCCAATTAATGTAGAGATGCTGGAGCGCTGGTTGAGGGATGACCCCAACTGGCAGGATTGAGTTTACCTCTTGAAAGGTTTTAGTTTGGGGTTTAGGATTCCTTATCAGGGAACAAGAAGGCCATACAGTAGTCATAATTTAAAATCTATTAAAGGGATGGAGCACATAGTGTGAGAAAAAATCATGAAGGAATGTAAGGAAGGCCCTTTCCTTACCCCCCCCCCAGTCCCCAATTTGAGGGTTTCCCCTTTGGGAGTGGTGCCAAAGAAGGCTCCGGGTGAGTATCGCCTCATTCATCACTTATCATACCCACGAAGGGGGTTGGTGAATGATGGGATACCAGAGGAGTTATGTTCAGTTAGATACACCTCGTTTGATCAGGCCATGCAAGTGGTGTGCCACTGTGGACAGGGTGTGGAATTGGCAAAATGTGACATCAACTCTGCCTTCTGTCTCCTACCTGTCCACCCGGCTGACTTTGAGCTATCGGGTTTTCGTTTTGAGGGCAAATTTTATATGGATAGGGCCCTTCCAATGGGGTGCTCTGTGTTCTGTGCTGCATTCGAGAGGTTTGGTTCCTTTTTAGAATGGGCCTTGTGGTTCAGGACAGGACTTAGTACTGCCCACTACCTTGATGACTTCCTATTGGTAGGAAGGAAACATACAGGACAATGTGAATTTTTACTGTCCAGCTTCATGGACTTGGCAGGGGAGCTTGGAGTTCCCCTAAACCAGGAAAAAATGGAAGGCCCTACTCCCATTCTGACTTTCCTGTGGGACAGTTATGTAGATTACCAGCTGACGGACTGGTAGATTACCAGCACTGCGGACGTTAATTGACACAGCCAGGGAAAGGAAAAAAAATACCTTACTTGAGTTGCAGCAGCTGGTCAGCCACCTTAACTTTGCATGCAAGGTTGTGGCACCTGACCGGGCATTTGTGAGGAGACTTTGCTAGTCCATGAAGGGCCTGCACCTCCCACACCATAGCACTAGGGTCACCAGGGGAATAAAAGAGGACCTCCTGGAATGGAAAGAATTTTTGAATTCCTACAACGGGGTGTTCTTTTGGTGGGAGGACCTTCAGGTCGAAGCAAAGCTGCAGGTTACTTCTGACGATGCAGGCTCCTCTGGCTTTTGAGTCTATTTCCGGGGGCACTGGTGTGCAAAGGACTGGCCTGGGGAATGGTTTCAGGTGGGTTGGGTGAAAGACCTCACTCTTCTGGAATTTTTCCCGATTATCGTAGCAATTTGGATTTCGTCGGCGTAACTTGCCAACCATACAGTCCATTTCTGGTGCGACAACCTGTCCACAGTGCATGTTATTAATTCATTGACATCCAAGTTTCCTAGGGTCATGGCCTTGGTCAGAGCCTTTACGCTCCTTTGTTTACGGAACAATATATTGTTCAAAACTAGGCACATACTAGGGGTCAGTAATGGGGTTGCTGACGCTCTCTCATGAAAATAGATGGAGAGATTCCACCAGCTGGCTCTGGAAGCTGACCAGTTCCCGGTTCAGATGCCAGCAGATTGGCAGGCTGAAGCCGACAGCGCGATAAGCTTAGCCTTTGTCCCTTCCACCCGGAGAGCCTATAAGAGGGTGGGTAAGCAGTTCCTAGGAGCTGCGGTGGCTCAAGTGGTTAAGACGCTGAACTGCAGGCTGTGGAAGGTCGGTAGTTCAGCAGTTCGAGACCCGGGTGCTGCATGACGGAGTGAGTTCCCGTCTCCAGTTCCAGCTCCTGCCAACCTAGCAGTTTGAAAGCAAGAAATTGCAAGTAGATAAATAGGTACCACTTCGGTGGAAAGGTAACAGCGTTCCATGCGCCTTGGTGTTTAGTCATGCCGGCCACATGACCACGGAAACGTCTTCGGACAGCGCTGGCTCTTCGGCTTTGAAACGGAGATGAGCACCGCAACCCTAGAGTCGGATTCGACTGGCTTTCGAGCAAGGGAACCTTTACCTTTAAGCAGTTCCTGTCCTTTAGGCAGGAAGCTAGACTGAGACAGGCTTGGCCCATACCTGTGTCCCATTTGATGCAATTTTGTGTATAATTTTGTGTATAATTAAAAGGCAAGGGCCTGTCATTAGGGTTCCATTAGGGGCAAGCTGTCATCACTCGCCTATGCTAGCCAGGCATCTGTGTATGAGAAGACGGGTGACTTCCATATAAGGAAGATGCTCGAAGGCTGGTCACAGGAGGGTGGCAAGGTTATAGATACCCAGGAACCTCTGACACCAACAATGCTATGGGGGTTCAAGACACAGTGGCACACACTTTACAGGGATGGATATGAGCCTGCACTGTTCCATGCAGCTTCTTTGGTTGCCTTTTGGGGGGCATTGCGGATCAGTGAGCTGGTGGCTGGCTCTCGCCAAGATACAGCTGGCCTAGCACTTTGCCAGCATGATGTTTACATGCTGGATTCTAAAGTAAGAATCATGCTTAGGCGGTCAAAAACTGAACAACTGGGCAAGGGTTTGGTTATGGAGTTGGGCCGTTGTACCGAGGTGGAGCTATGCCCCATTGTGGCTTTACACCAGTATTTAGCCATGCGGAGTAAGGGCGAAGGCAATTTGTTTCACCACAGGGACAGCACCCCCCTCACTAAATTTCAATTTTGGTCCATAACCCAGAAAGCGCTTGTACAGCTGGGATTAGGTGGGCACTGTTTTGGAACCCACTCCTTCTGGATTCGGGCGGCATCAACCGCACTAACCATGGGGTATTCCAATAACGAGATTCAGCGGATAGGTCGCTGGAAATCAAGTTGTTACAAGGGTTATGTGAGGGATTGCAAATGTTAATGTTGTGTTAAGTTATTAATGGGGTTCTTCTTTCAGGTGCTGCAGGCTGCAGGGTGAGATGAAGAGTCACCATCTGTGGCCACAGCATGGTTTTTTGGGCCACTCACTGAGTGGCTGGGAAGGAGGGGTATAAGATGGCCCAGGTTCCTTCCCTTGTTATTCGAAGAGAGGCAAGGGCCTCCTCCACACATTTTGGTTGTGCACCTAGGGGGTAACAACCTAGGTTTAATGAAGAGCAAGGCCGTTGTCATCCAGGGTGAGGCAGATCTTGCAGTGATAAGAGTGAGATGGCCCAGTATACAGATAATTTGGTCTGCTATTTTGCCATGCCAGGTATGGCATAGCTTGGGTGACCCTCAGTGCCTCAACCGTGCAAGACGTAAAGCCAACCACCAGTTGAGGAACACTTTAGAAGGGAGTCTGAGTCAGTTTTTGCCACACCCCGGCATATGGGTCAAGTTACAAGACCTGTATAGGACTGATGGGGAGCATTTATAGAACAAGGGCAATGTCTTGATTTTGGAAGACTTGTAGCAAGGGATAAGGGCAGCCTTGGGCTGCTAGGTGAGAGCAAAGACCAAAGCAGAGGCTGGGTAGTGCAAGTAAGAAAGCAGAACCGGTGAGCACCTTATGGCATTTCCCCATTGGGAAACAAGGGGTCATCAGGAATGGCCTTCAGGTTTTAAGGCCCAAGGTAGGGAATGATTATCAACTCTGGGAACCTCTCAGACAGGCTCCTCTCTGCAACCTGTACGGCTCCGGGGGTAGGCGCTACTGGGGGACAACCAGTTTGCCAAGCTGCTGATCAAAAGCCAGATTGGTGACTCAGGACTGGAGCTGGTGGCTTGCCTATGATATGGGCAAGGAGGTTAGTCAATGTGAGTGACACCTGCCTTGCCTGTTCCGTACTCGCCTTAGTATTCCCCTTGCCACTTAGTGATATTTCTGTAAATAGTTAATAAAGTGGTCCTTGTTTGATTCCAAACTGTTGTCTGTCTCATTATTCTGATTGGAGGGGGGGGGGCAAATGCTGTTACCACTCTCATAAACCCTACAAATATCACTGAAACAAGCTATGTTAGGAAAGTAGACATGTACCTCAATTAAAACAAGCACAATCCACAGAAGCACCTAAAATAAAACTCATGCATGTTGTATTGCTGTTGTATTTCTTCTTTTCAGAATGGGGGGGGGGAGGAACATTAGTGACAAAGAGCTCCTGCAGTTCCTCCTGTGAGCCAGTGATGGTATAGGCTACAGACTGCAGACAGGTGAGAACTTAGGTACCTCAACCCCCCTCCCTATCATATCTTGAGGTCTTCCCTGGAAAAGTGATGTTCGTGTGTGTGTGTGTGTGTGTGTGTCTTCCCAGGTCTGGTTGGCTGCCTTGGTACTAGCTTGGGAGGCTAATTTCTGTGGTTTAACATTGGTTGTAGTAGGCCTGCAACAGTGTCCTTTGCTTCAGCTGATTTGCCTTGGATTCTCTGGTTTGACATTGGTTGTGTTGGGCTTGCCTATGGTTCTGCTGGGATTTTGTGGTCTGATGTTGGTTCTATTGGGCTTGTTGGTTCTGTCTGCACTGGGATGCTTTCAGCTGCTTGCTGCTCTTCTGTGTTTGCTTCTTTGCCCTGGAGAAAGCATTGAGATTCCCCCCCCCATAGAAAACAATGGAGACAATTAGTATGGTAAAGGGCAACTAGTATGGTTACGTGCACCTTTTTCAGGGACTCATAGATTCAGACCCCTTGGCCTAATTCACTTGAAACATAGTGGGTCTTTATTGAATACGTAGGACCACATTCCCTGTCATTTTGGTGTGGTTTCCGTGAAAAACAGCCACTCTAGCTCCCCAGAAAGTGTCTCCCACAGGAAATAGTAAGCCCAAAATATTTTGGAATTCTGAAAAAAAAACCCAACTCAGAATCCAAATCTTGAAACAGTATTGGGGTCCTAAATAATCCAGAATACTGGCATGGGAGCTGTTCCCCAGATCTGAAGGGGGGGAAAGTATTTTGTAATGCTGTCATACTAATTAGAAATAATTGTTTCTACAGCAGAAGCATAAATACTTTATTTACTACTATATATATTTAGAAACAAAATTAATCAGCCGTTATTCTGTCACATAGGATTAGAAATTACTGGTAATTTATTAGCTAAATTCCTTACCATGAAAACATTTTCCAAGGAACATTTTATTAAAGACAAATGTTTAATTAAAGACACAAGACTATTTCACATCTTATGATATTGCAGGTCAAATGATGTTGCAGTCAGTGACTGACAGACATCCATGAATTTCTCTTTACCTGAAGTGCCAAGAAATATTTTTATGCCCCAGGTAGGATATATATATATCCATTAATATGAACATCAAAGGCTTTTTCCCACTTACTGAGAGAAAACGGTATGAACAGAGAATACAAAATAGCTATGGACTAATTTGCTTGAAACATGGTGGGTGTTTAGAACATCAGAACATTAGGTAGTTTCTCCACTCTTATTTGGCAACCAGGGAATGAAAAACATAATTCAACATGAACAATTTCTACCACACATTTTAACTAGGTTGCAAGAAGATGGTTCAATTTTGCACAGTAAGCTGTAGATGTGCTCATACCTTTTATGAAGGTTAAAGAGAGAATGGTCCACTTCACCATTTAGGTGTTTTAAAAAGTGTTCCTGTAGTTTATGGAGCATGTCAATCTCATTAGTCTCAAGGGGAACAGACTGCTTTGATACAAGTTTCATTTCTGTAATACTGCAAATCTGTAATGCTAGAATAGTTACTCAAGCATATGACCTTTTCTTAGGTAACAGTAAATGGTCTCCTGCTTCAACTGCTCCCATTGCTATACAGCTTCAGTTTTGCTGTTTAAAAACACCATTTGCTTCATACACTCAGGCAATCCAGTGTAATGACAAGCTATGAAAGTACAGTATTTACTACAGATGAGTGATGAGCTGAATTCAATAACACATTGTATCTTTTAAAAAACACTCAGAAACTAATTCCACTCACACAATATCAGGGGTACTGGTTTCTGCTGATTATCTCTTCCTAAGCTTCCTCCCCATGCCACACATAGCACAACATAGGGAGCAAAGATTTCTTCAGCAAACAAAACTTATGGGTCTCCGGATCCAAGCTCCATTGATTTAAGTTTGCTTATAATCAAAGTATACATTTCTCAATCATTCTTGAGTGACTTTCCAATCCTTCCTTTTCTAAAATTAATGTGTGGTAATCATTTAGAAATGACTGGTAACCATAAAGAAAAAGGCATAATTTTGAAATGGCACTATTGTTTGTAACAAATGTCTTCAATAAAACTAAGGAGTGCCTAAGAGGAAAAGGGATCACACTCTTAATATAGTTCACATGACACTCACAAAGTATGATCCCCTTTAGCCTCTGATGACAGATTCCTCAAAATCACCCTGAACTTGTGACACGTGAACAAAAGATACTAATTTGCAGATGAGACAACAACATGCCACACTGATAAAGCCACCCTTCCTGTTTCTTAATAACGATCTGTCAGGTGGTAGCTTTTTACAGGGTTTGCTTAGATGTCAAACTTCTTCATTTCCAAAGGCACCTAATAGATACAAGAGTCATTCCACTGGGATATCTGATTCCATTGCTTGTAAAATTGAATCTGATTTTATATGTAGTACAAGACAGCTCTGGAACCCTTAAAAACAATTCTGCATCAAGAAAGAGTACAGGGTAAGCTACTTTGCAGACAAACAAAATCACATCACTGCATCACATAACTAGATTATTATTTATCAAGAACAGATTTCCAACCCTATCTAGTACCCTCTCTCTTTTCCCCCTTGCCCCAGGGCTTAACACATTGCTGTGCAGCATATTGCCTTATGAATCTTCCTCAAGTACCCAATTATCCTGGTGCACTAGACTTGTCATTATCATGACAGCTGTGTGCAGCTTACAGTACATGTTGTCAGAGGTGAAAGATTGTACGCTACCATACTCTTATCCCTCACTGAATTTCCATTACAATGGAGAGAACGTGAAGGAAGGACAAGGGAAGAAAAACCAAGATAAGAGGGGGAAATCGCATAAACTCTTAGATGATCCTTCTAGAAATCAATTAGGTCAAAGTGTACTTAAAGTAGTGACCACAGTGATTTTTGTGACATTTTCTGTGTAGATGTAGTGCTATCAGACTCACACTGCACTCCTAAACTAAACTTCTTACTGAGTAAGACAGTGAAATTCACTTTTCATTAAGCATGTATAGGATTTTCCTGCCAATCCTAAGTAAACTTAAAGCAGGAAAAGTAAATAGCATCATTAGATTTTGTTTCTAAAGCAGTAATGCACCCTGAACACGCACATAAACACACCCCAAACCTGTCACAAATAAAAAATAGTTGACAATGGCTATTTTTTAAAAAAATTGGGTCTGTATTAGAAGCAGGAACACATTTTCTTTTTGTAACTATATAAAATATAGAACAAATGGAGGTTAACAAAATGAAAAGCCAAATATGTTATAATGTAGAGAGGAAGTTATTTTCTTTCTTTTAGATTGTCACCTCCACAAATTAACAATCAGGAATTGAATCCAGGTGAGACTTTTGCTGAAGCCTTGTGTGCTTTTATCAAGGCTCATACCCTATCTACCTAACTGGGTTGGGGGGGCTGCCACATTTTCAGAACTGATGATTTCCACAAAACAAACTTGACACTTGTACAATTCTGTTTCCAAGCCCAAGCATCCATGTGTTTTTTAGTATCCATGAATTGGATACTAAAGCATATCAGCTTTGGATAGTAAAGCATATCAGAAGCATATCAGCTGAACAGGAGCGGTTACTTTTAACTTCAGAGGAAATGATGAACATCTTCCCTAAGTAAATATTTAAATAAACAAACAAATGAATGGTTGTGTTTCTTAATTCAGAATATATGAAGCTGCCTTCCACTGAATCAGGCCACTGGGTCTATCACGGTCAATACTGTCAGCTCTGATTGGTAATGGCTCTCCAGGGTTTCAGGCAGAGGTCTTTCACATCATTTTAACTGGAGATGCCAGGGATTGAATTTGAGACCTTCTGCATGCAAAGCATGGGCCCCACCACTGAGCCACAGTCCCACACTTGGGGTTACTCCATACCCTACCCTCTCCCTTTTGAGCATCTTCCCATGCCCATAAGCATAACAGCAAAAGAGGGGTTTTTTCCCTTCAGGATGATTTAAGCATAAAGAGAATAATGGTGATCCATCCTAAGTATTGGTGATCTTGGGAATATCTTGGCAGAACTGGGCAGGACAGGCAGATAAGTATGAAACACTACCACTTACAAGGGAGGGCACTATACGCCACAGATTTTTAAGTGCTTCTTGTAAAAGCAAGTATAGATTTTTAAAACGGAAGTTATAATTTCAGAAGTGATTAGGCTGTTTTTGAAACAAAAGACATAGGGAGTGTCAATCTGTGCTTCAGTGGTGTTTTCACAACCCTGGTGGCTCCAACAAATACATTCAGATCGAGATCTGTCCTCCGCTTAACAGTGTGTCCTTATCATTTTCTGCCTCCAGCATGCTTTAATTTGATGATTAAAAATTGCTTTACAGACTGCAGTGACAGGAGAAGGAGAAGAAATAAAAGCTAGGTTAACATTACTTGGAAAAGAACAAACTCTAAAAAGCAACTAACTATAATCCTAAAAAGGGGGGAAATGATAAGATTAAAAAAATGATAAATTTGGTGTAAGAGCAGTGGACTCTAATCTGGGAGAACCGGGTATGATCCCCCACTCCTACACATGCAGCTGCTGGTGTGATCTTGGGTCAGTCACAAGTTCTTTCAGAGCTGTTCTCTCAAGGGCAGTTCTTGAGAGAGCTCTCCCAGCCCCACCTACCTCACAGGGTGTCTGTTGTGAGGAGGGGAAGGGAATGGAGATTGTAAGCCACTCTGAGACTCCTTCGGGTAGTGGATGGGGTATAAATCCAATCTCTTCTTCTTCTACATTGTAGCAAAAGATTTAGCTGAGGAATGAAACAATTAATCTGCTAAAAAAAAAAGATACATCTCTTTTACCAGTTATTGGCTGCGATCACAAGTGCCTTTAGATCTGACATAGGTGTGAATGCCTGACGGCTCTATAGGACGTGATCAGACAGCAACATCTGGGAAGCGTCCTGCAGTCATTGGCAACCCATGCCGCTCCACCACAGAAGCAGAGTTAAAAGACACCAGTGAAAGTCTGGGTCTAACGGGTTCTGATGGGCCACGGACGGACTTTCCCGTCTGATTGCGCAAGCACGTTTTCATGCCGTCAGGATGGTCTGATCATTCCATCCTGTCTCAGTGCCGTTTCCCCCCCCCCTTCGCAATATGCACATTATTACATACTCCATAGGGGGCCCTCAGTGTGGAGGTGCGATTCCTCATTTATGCACATGGGAAATAACAGCAAAAAAACCCACAACTTACCCGCAGTTGCACCTAATCACACAGTGATGGGCTGAGCCCACAGCCGCAAAGGGATGTGTGATCTCGCAAATGTATGTCAAATTCCTGTGGAGGAAATAGCCTCGTTTCCCCTCCACTTCAACTGGCGTGTGTGACCGCAGCCATTGTGAAGTATTTTGCTCCTTTATAGCATAGAGTTGTGAACTTCTAACAATTTACATTGCTGTAGATTTTTCGATAATAAAAAGCTGAAGTGATGTTACAATACGGCACCGCTTTATCCCTTCAGTGACAAATTCCTGTTGCTTTTTCTATAAGCAAAAAACCCTTAGTGTTATGCAGCTTAAAACAGAAATGAAAAATACATTTTCTTCTAGTGCATACTTGCCTACCTTATTCTGAGTTCAAACATAAAATGCAAACAAAATAATATTGCATAGTAAAAGGCTTTCATGAACGTCTGATGTAATTTAATTGTCCCACCACACATACAATTTCTCTCTTTATACATCTTTCAGGAGTCCTTGTAGATGTAGCATTTGCTGAATGATGGTCTTGGAAATGCTTTAAGAAACTTCAGATTCATACTGGTCTGGAACCACTTTGCTGGATGCAGCCCAGGACTCTACAATATCTATGCACACCAGATGTCCCTACTATGTCAGCATATCCCTAAATGTGCAGGTCATACATTCTGTCTTTTGTCTTTCATTGCCTATGAAATAGTTAACTGTTTGGGGCATTACCAGAAGACCTTACTTGGACAGGACAGGACACATGTCTGATGTAGAGGAGACCAAGTAGAATTGTCCACACCAAAAGGCTTATGAATCACATGGCACTCCGGAGCTTTGTGGGATTTTGTTTATAACACTGGTGTTTTCTAAAAAAGGCATTAAGGCATGACTCAGTCAGAGGCTCAGAAGCTGCATATGGTTCTTTGACATACCACCTGTTGCTCTTCTGAGCACTGTTCCCCAATGTAGCTCTCATGCCATGTCTTAAGAAAAATGGGCAAAACCATTCCCCCGTGAGGCTTGTGGTTTGTAAGTGGTTCCCACCTTGAAACAGCCACTGCCAGAGCACTGGAGGACAGGTAAGATGTGAGACTCCCTGTGGAGTGGCCATCATGACAGAGAGGGAAGTAAATCCCCCACCTTCTGCACTCTCATTGCCAGTTTGATGTAGTGGTTAAGAGCACGGATTCTAATCTGGGAGAACCAGGTTTGATTCCCCACTCCTACACATGCAGCTGCTGGTGTGACCTTGGGTCAGTCTTAAGTTCTTTCAGAGCTGCTCTCTCATGGGCAGTTCTCAAGAGAGCTCTCTCAGCCCCACCTACCTCACAGGGTGTCTGTTGTGGGGAGGGGAAGGGAAAGGGACTGTAAACTGCTCTCCTTCAAGTAGTGAAGGGCGGGGTATAAATCCAATCTCTTCTTCTCTTCTTCTTCATTCCAGCACACAGGCAGCTGTCAGCAGGAGAGCAAGCTGACCACAGAGAAGAGTAAGAGCAGCACCTTGGCAGACTCCTGAGAAGAGACTGAGCTGGCCACACTGGGATGCACAGGCTTCTTGCAAAGAAAGGCTTCACAGCACTGCTGGCTGGTTCAGAGCAGGTTTCAGCAGTGGCAAACCTGAACACCCTTTACTTCCCTCAGAGCCTCACTCTTTCCTTGGCGTGAAGCAGATTAGCCTTGGCCATTTTGTTATGACAAAGTCGAAATTGACATATGGCAACCCCGTAGGGGTTTTCAAGGCAAGAGACGTTCAGAGGTGGTTTGCCACCGACTGCCTCTGCTTATCTATTTATTTTATTTATTTATTTTTCCACTTATACCCCGCCCTACCCCGCAGAAGCAGGCTCAGGGCGGCTTACACAAGATAAAATCCATAATAACACTCAAGGTTTCATAAAACACTTTAAAACATGTCAATTAAAACAATACCATATTAAATATTAAAGTGCTAGCTGTGTTCTTTGATATCATAATGATGGCATTTCCATATGAATACATTTCATAGTTGTTTAAATATCCAGTTAACTGATCTTCTTCAGTATAATCGGCGTACTTAGGCTATCGATAACTGACCAGAAACCAGGCTGTACAGGCTGTTATAGTTGTTAATAGTAGTTGTTAATAGTGGTGGCAGCTCCTAGTTGAAAGCCTGCTGGAAGAGCTCCATCTTGCAGGCCCTGCGGAACTGTAAAAGGTCCCGCAGGGCCCTGATCTCCTCCGAGAGCTCATTCCACCAGTGTGGAGCCACCACTGAGAAAGCCCTGGTTGCAACCAGCCTGGTGTCCTTGGGAACTGGGAGGGCCAATTGGTTTTGTGACCCTGACCATAGTGCTCTCTGGGACATATATGGGGAAAGGCGGTCCCTCAGATAAGTCAGACCCTGGCCATAAAGGGCTTTAAAGGTAAGAACCAGCACCTTAAAACGAATCCGGTATGCTAAATGTGCTCCCCCATGGGAAGGCCCATCAAAAGCCTGGCCGCTGCATTTTGCACTAGCTGCAGCTTCTGGAATTGTGACAAGGGCAGCCCCATGTAGAGAGCATTACAGTAGTCTAATCTCGAGGTGACCATTGCGTGGATCACTGTTGCTAAATCATTGCATTTGAGGAAGGGAACCAGCTGCCTATCCTTAACTTCCAGGATAGTCTCCCATCCAAATACTCACCAAGGACAACCCTGCTTAGCTTCCAAGATCTGATGATATTAGTCTAGGATGGACCATCCAGGTCATGGTTGTTCAGAAGTACTCTGGTGATTTAAAAGAATATAGTTATATACTTAATATTAATAGTTATGTCTTATTTGATGTGTTTGTTTGGTGGGGTGGCACACAGAGCACACAGTATTTATGTGGCTATTTTGGTTATTTGTGGAGGTGGCCCTCCAGGAGTTGTGGAGAGAATACCACTGCTTTCAACAGACAGAATGACAGACAGACAGAAACATTTAATATGTCTTCTTTAGGAATGTGTGTTACTCCATCAGTGCAATGCAGATACAGGAAAGCATTCTTATAAAGGGATCAGAACTACAGGATGATGGATCTGTAAAGGATAAGGGATCGTATTACCATATATTGCAATGTTAATTGTAAGTATCACCCCTTTTTATTGCAATGCAATATTTTACCTTTCTAACTCTCTGTTTAGTACAGTATGCCAAACTTTAGACAGTTTTGTTGGCTGACACAATTTATTTAACCAAGATCTAATCACTCAATTTGCCAGCAAATTTGGAAAATGCAACAGTGTCCACAGGATTGGAAAAGGTAAGTATAAATCCCAAAGAAGGGCAATGCCAAGGAATTCTGCTGGGCACATTGCACTGGTTCTGCTGGGCTTGCAAAAATGCCTCCAACCTTCAGTTTCTACTGCAGAGATTCTCTGGGACTTCGATTCTGTTCTGCATGGCTTCTGTTGTCCTTGCTTTTTTGCTGTTTTTCCCTCCATAGGAGCACCTTCTTTGGGGGGCTGTAACTTGGACCCCATAAATCCAATCCTCATCAAACTTGGAGGGCAAGTAGAGGAGAGTCATCTGGAGATCTCTTGCATGTTTGGCATCTTTAATTTGCACAGGATCCATTCTATACAATCCTGACCCTCATGAACCTGTGCTTGTCATTTCCCCAGAAAATGCTTTCCTGGGGACACCTTCTTTGGGGGAGCCATAACTCGAACCCCATAAATTCAATCCTCACCAACCTTGGCATGTAGGTAGAGGTGGGTTAGCCGGATATCCCTTGTGAGTTTGGTGTCTCTATCATGCTGAGGGGTGTTCTACCATGTCACAAACCTCACAAATGAAACTGGTTTATTTGTGATGTTTCATGGTTCATGAAGCTGGCATACCATGAACCATACCACATTTTCCCAGTTCATGCCCATCACTACTCAACACCAGTTCTCTAGGTGAAATCCATCTGGTTGTCCTCATGAATTACCCCTGCATTGACCCATGTGGATCTATAAGAACCAGATCATCACTGAGACAGTACCCTAAGACCACAATTGTACCTTTAAAGATTGACTACCTCTTTCAATAGTCTTTCAGTAGTCATGTATGGCTGCGAGAGTTGGACTATAAGGAAGGCCGAGCGCCGAAGAATAGATTCTTTTGAACTATGGTGCTGGAGAAGACTCTTGAGAGTCCCTTGGACTGCAAGAAGATCAAATCAGTCAATCCTAAAAGAAATCAACCCTGACTGTTCCCTGGAAGGCCAGATAATGAAACTGAAGCTCAAATACTTTGGCCACTAAATGAGAAGGGAGTACTCACTGGAGAAGACACTGATGCTGGGAAAGATTGAAGGCCGAAGACGGGGCTGGCAAAGGATGAGATGGTTAGACAGTGTCATAGATGCAACGAACACGAAACTGAGCAAACTTCAGAGGACGGCGGAAGACAGGAAAGCCTGGCGTGATCTGGTCCATGGGGTCGCGAAGAGTCGGACTCGACTGTACGACTGAACAACAACAACAAATCCCCCATAATAGCAGTAGACAATCTTTGCTGGAAAAGCCGTGGTGCAAAAATAGATATTATTCTAGGTGCATTTATTTAGTAGCAGTTATCTAGCTTTCACTACACAAATAAATGGAACTTCAGGAGAGTCAACATCCTAGAACAGCTAGAATATATTAAATATACTTGTCTCCAGGAACTCCTCAGTGACCGATTTCAGAGCAATCTGTCATACCTCTACCCCACCCATTAACTGCGATGAGCTACTGTTAAACAAAGTATTTTTTTTCATACAATATATGGGAAAATTGAAAACTTTTTTAAAAGAAAAATCACACTGCAAACTGTTACAGATTTCTGAATGTATCTTAAAATATATATGATACTGTCTTCATCTGTGGCATCCATGATTAACTTTCTTTTTAATAACATTGTAATGCACTTATAAGTCAACAAAAGATGAGGAGAATTGATAGGCACTATTTTCTAAGTCGTCTCAAGTGGCAGAAAACACACTGCTTCTGTAAAAGGCCTGTTATAGGCTTTCTAGCCCATTTATTAGAACAAGGAATGTCAGCACATCATAAATTATAGTTCTACTGGGAACATGTCAAATGTTTGAGCTGATTACACATTCTACCAATTCAAGTTTCCACTTTTTTGCTGACTTACACTTCCTTTCTCGTGTGGAGTATACTGTTATTTTTCACTGTTATTTTTCTTAATTCATATTAGCCTTGATTAATAAGCATATTTCAAGGTTTTTCTGTATGTGCATGAAAGATTAATATTAGGAAGTATTAAAGCATCCGTTTTGTTCTCACACACTGATCTCAAATATCAGAATGGTGTTCCTCCTCCCTGACTTTCCCCCAACCTGCTCATATTTTGGCAGCTGAAAAGTTTTCAAAAAAATCATGTGTGCCAAAAGCTTAATTTCCATACTGGATCCCCCCTCCCTTCCAAACTGCATTTAACAGTTCTACCTGCATATGCATAAGCAACAGGGCTGATTGCTTGCTTACTTTTTTGGCCAGCTTTCAATTTTAATGTTGCTCCAGGGCCATGCATCATGAGAACATGCTTCTCTGAAGCAAGTTGCCAGCTGCAAATATTTATGAATTAATCTCTTCAAATCTTACAGAAAATTTAGCTATGCAGAAATAGGATTGATTTGTTCTGGTCAATTGAGTCTTTTGCTTTAAAAAAGGGAACAGTAGAAAAATGATCAACTAGTAACTACAGTGGCAGTAAATATATAATAAGGGCAAATCCTATATCCACTTATTCAAAAATAGACGTCCCATTAAATTCAATAGGAATTGCTCCCTATAGGTGGGAATTAAACTGGAATAAATTACACTGAATATATCAAGATGAAAAAGTCAAGGTAGGCATTGCCTCCATCAACACTATTTCTGTCTTGTTTGCAACCAACAGCTGAAAGGACTTGAGTGTGAAAACAACATTAGGGATGTGGCCCAGGGCTTGGAATTTATATTTTGTTTCCAATTCAGTAGAAAAAGGAGAAGCAGAAAAACAATTTCTCTATATTAGCTTAATTACATCCAACAAATGGCAAAACAAATCGTGACATGAAGTTTACATTGCCCAATTGCTTTTCAGTCACGGGCTGGGGCAAAGTGTCATTTGCCTATTTGTTTCACACTAACAGTTGGACACACTTTTGCATGGTAAACTGCCTCCCTAATAAACGATGTTTGACAGCATAATTTACAAACCTTCCCTGTGAACAAAATGGAGGCTCTAGAAATAGGAAGGGATTGATCTTTCCTGTAGTAAGATATAAATACAACTGCTCTATATGTTGTACATTCACTGTAAACACTGAACAACACAACAGGCATTTATTTCATATTTGTTCTTAGTTCTCTGACTAATTCAAAAGCTTTTGCTAAAACAACTGTCCTCATATTGTAGATTACTGGTCCACAATTTGTTGAAAGTTCTAAATTGAATTATAAGAAATAAATACAATCAAAGCTAGAGTTCTCTTTCAGAGAGCAAAAAGTCTCTCCCCTACCTCCTCTTTAGGATAGATCAGAGAATTTTGAAATTATGGTTGCCCAGAATAATTAACAGCATCATCCTAGCCCCTGCTTCTAAATAGTTTAGGAGCCGGCTAAATCTGGCATGTATACAGCAGTGTAACTCAAAGACTCTAGAGATATGGTGGCATCAAAATGCTGTGCGGGGATATATCAGGGAACCAGGGCTAAGTAAGTCTCTGAAGCTTCCCCAGCCTCAGTAACATCCTCAAGTGGTGGCATAATGCTATGCCAGTGATAACCTTGCTGTAACTTTAAAAAGCTGTATAGATGATATTGCACTGACCTGGATAGCCCAATTTTGTCATATCTCAGAAGCTAAGCAGGGTCAGCCCTCATTACTACTTGGATGGGAGAGCACAAAGAAAGTCCAGGGTTGCTACGGACAGACAAGCAATGGCAAACCACCTCTGAATATCTCTTGTCTGAACAGCCTATGGGATTGCCGTAAGTAACTGTGACTTCATTGCACTTTATACCATAGATGCCATTGGGAGTGAATAAATTTCCATCCCAGTCTCCTGCTATGACCTTAAACACCTGCTTAGGAGTTTAGGGTTCTGACTAAGGACTGGATCCAGCAATGTGCAAAAAGAACTTAGTGTTTGCAAAAGGGACTGGACAAGATCTTGTGCATCATCTCCTGCTCCCACATCATATGCTGCTTAATTATTTTCTTTTCCAGGCAATCAAGATATATTACCCAGTGAAATTTAGTGTAATCATTATGCTGCAGTCTGTTAATTTGTTTAGTTTGTATATATTTCATTTATTAAATATTTATAAAAAATATAAAAACATAAGCCAGTTGAGATGACTGGATGGGAATGGTTCAATAACATATTGACATTTTTATCTGCACTTCTGATATTGTAATTCTGCGTATTATGGAACAGTGTGTGTAGTGTTTGGAGTGTCAGACTAGAATCCAGAGACAAAGCTCTGGATCCCTACTTGACCACGAAAGCTTGCTGGTTGACTATGCAATTGTATACCCTCTCAGCCTAGCCTACCCTCAAAGGGTTGTTGTGGGGATAAAATGAAGGAGAGGAGAATAATATAACCCCCTTTGGGTCCCCATTAGACAGGCAGGTGTAAATGAATTAAATAAATAATAAAATAGTATTTATAAAATTTTAAGGAAATACTAACAAAGACAATACATTGAAACATTTTGGGGGGGTCTTTTAAAACATACAATGAGAATGTTCTGCAGATTATAGGTATGTTATTTATTAAGAGATATTTAATCTGTTTCTATTGCATTGATTCCAAAGAGTGGACTTTTTAATATATATGCTTCTCAGCCTTGTAGGATTGGTCCCATGGAACAGTACCAGCAAAAGCAGACATGGTTCCAATGACATTCCCTAAGTAGTGGGTGAGGTTAAGTAGTGGCCCAGAACTGAGGAAGCCCCACAAGTGCCTTGCTGTATGCTGCTACAGTAGAATATTACTCATTACTACTTCCATGGTGTCCCTTTTTATTTCTTGCAGACAGCCTTCCAACAGGGGTAGAAGCCGAAGATGGACGCCTCCCCCTTCATGGTGCAAGCCTGTAACATAACCAACAGCTGTAGTGACCAGTATATATTTACCTCCTATGCTACAGCTCCTGCGCTGTTGCTCAACCAGCATAGTTTTCCCTCTCAGGGGCATGTATGACAGCTTGCCACCGACTAGCATGCATCCCAACATGATGACTCGGGGGGGCTTTTAACTGCAGGGAGCCAGCATTTTCCCACGTGTCTGACCTCCGCGAAGATCGGGCACGTGGAAATGCCGGCTCCCTGCAGTTAAAGGGGCCCCTTTAACTGCAGGAAGCCGGTGTTTCCGCACGCCCGATTGGCTGGCCCTGAGCAATACCCAGGGGGACCCAGGCTTGGGTCTCTGACAGCCTAGGACAATGGCTAGTGGTACCAGTGTTGCACCAACATTGGGGTGTTTATTAGCCGAATTGCTTTATTTACAGCAATTGGCAATTTATAAATGGGTTCTTGCCAATTTATACCAAGGTCCTGATCCCACCAAGGGTTACCAGTAAAGGATTCGAGGCTGTTGTGGTTAAAACAGATGTCTTTTACTTAAAAATATATCTCATACAAACAATACTGATGCACTCACACATTCAATCAAGTTTCTAAGATTTACAGTAAGAAATAAGCACTTTTGCATTAGCAAGTAGGGGTGATAGTGGGCGATACTTATCTGTCTTGCAGCTTGTTTGTTCCAATGAAGAATTGAGGGGAAGAAATGGAAAACAAAGGGAAATCACACACGCCCAGAACCAGCCAGAACGCGTGGGCAGTAGAGCCAAGGGTTGGAGATAGCAAGTGAGACTTAAGAGGGGTGAAAGCAGACAGGGGTCGTCTTGGGGGGAATGCTAGCTAGGAGGAATCAGGTGACTGGTTCTCTCCTTTTCTAGTGGGTTCAACTTCTTGACCCACCTACCTGTTAGTCCGTCCCAAAAACAATCCTATTGGTTGCATGTGGGAAGGGGAGGTTACCTAAGAGGGGTGGCCAATATTGTAACCTAAAACCTTACTCGAAGTATGGCATCTGGACAGGTGTGAAACCTAGGCGTCAGGATGCTCCATTGTAGTGCTGATGAAGCAGGCCAGTTTCTTTGATAACCAAATGTCCATATGGCAGGAAATACCAGTTCAGGAACAAAGCAGACTATGGGTAGTACGTGACTACAAGAAGCTCTGTCATGGGGGCTGTTTCCTCCTGGGGTTGTTGTTTCATTGCTCACAATAATGGAGGTTTGTGCTTCTTCATCAGGCTGGGTAACTGTGTAGCTGAAACCTTATTTACATGTAAGGTATGTGCAGGCACCTTCTATGTGTGGCATCACAACAGGTGACCTAAAGTGTACAGCTTTTCTGCGCCTATGTGTATGTGCACAGTCCATTGTGTGTAGCGATATGCAGTCCATAAAACAAATATCAGGCTTATTCTCTAACATCTTAGGATGCATGCTGAGAATGATATACCTTCTTTCTGCAGCATCCAACATGAGAAAATCCTGAAATGGGAGTACATTTTGCAGAAAACTCGTGTTATCTGTCATTTTTATTGTATTTTAAAAATTACATTTATTCTAAGTCACCTTGCAATCTACTTTTGGTTGAGAGTGCAAGACAAAAATGTTAAAATAAATCAAATAAAACATAGAAGGTTCACAAAATATGCCATGTCTCATTCTTATTTATTCATTTATTTTAGAAAACCAGTGAGGGTACAGAAAAGAAAAGAGAAAAAGGGGGGAATGGGTAATACAGCATAATAACATCTGTCGAAGATAATCATGTCGTACATAGTGTATAGGGCAGAGAATAATTTAACTTTCATTCCCTTCATTATAATTTTTAAGTTACTATCTATAAAATACAATAATTCTTATTTCTGTTGGGGTACAATTGTATTCATTATTGAAGTTTTAAGTTTCAAACTTCATAACTAATCTATTTTGACTACACTGGTTACATATTCAACGTAACATATTTTTGCCACTTCTACATATTCATTAGAACCTTTAACAAATAAGTAGTATATCATAGTGTAAAAGAAAGTCTATTATGTATCTCATATAGAGAACCCATTTATATTTGGGATATTACATTTGAAACAGATTTTAATTCTACTTCTATTTCATTACCATACATTTGTATATGATATTTTCTCACTTTGTCTCCTGCTAGCATAATACACATAATGCACACTCCATCTTTCCTCAAATTTCAGTCATGGTGCATTATATGCATCATATGCCAACTAGAATAAAGATGTTTCTTTATTCTATATTAATATATTTCATTCAAAAATTCAGCAACAGATTTCTTGAAGAGGAACACAGAGGAACTTCCCACAGCTAAAGAAATACAATACATTACGTGGCTAGAGAAACAATATAGGAACGCTCGCACAGACAACAAAGAAATCACTCTAGAGAGAAGATGTGCAAACAACATATTGGGGGAGGGGCAAGACTTCATTAAAAGGAGTCAGGATCCTGCTTAATTGGTTTTTAGGGAAACTTTGTGGGCTGAGAAGATTCATGCTTGAATGAATCAATCTTTCTTTGAATTGAATCAACTGAATATGTGCAACAATGAAGCTGTCAGTGAGGCTGTGATGTAAAACAGGTGACTAAAACCTTATTTTCTCCAAGTACTAAACAAATATAAAATTAAGAAAGAGAGTCAGGCTAAGTACATTTTCATGGTTATATATGAATTTTTGTTCATCTCACTGGTAACACTCCACTGAACCTTTTTTGCATATGCTGAACCTCAGGGGACTAACCACAAATTCATATAGTTGTTTTTACATATGGATGGCCATATGCTATAGCAGCATACCCATATGCTTTTCTTTTGGCTGTCCCTCAGCATATTTTTTAAAATGACATGAATCTATTATTATTCATTCCACTTACCACAAAAGATCATCATAAAAACTAGAGCAAATATCACACCCTTTAAAAAATTCTTTACCATGTTTTGTTGAATGTACATGATCTTCCTCTACATTTACAATATAGAACCAAAAATATAGAAGCAAAAAAAAATTGGAGGAAGATACAATCAATAATACAAGAAATAATAAAGATGTACCCTTTAAACCAGAGCTTACTTAATATTATCCCAGAGATGTATAACAAAATAGAAAACACCAGCTTGTACATAACAAATTGTTTCATTAACACAACCACTTGTAGAATCTCGACCACAATTCTTCAAAAGTATCTTCACATTTTTCTTTTAAAAGGATTGTTAATTTGTCCATTTCAACTATATCTAATAATTTCTGTATAAATTCTTCCCTTGAAGGTTTTTTTTTCGAATTTCCAATATTTGGCAAATAAAATCCTCTCCGCAAGGGAAGAAGTCTGCCTTTTACCATCCACGGCTGATCAAGCAGTTGGTTCCCTTCCTTGAATGCAATGACCTGGCGACAGTGATCCACGCAATGGTCACCTCAAGACTGGATTACTGTAATGCTCTCTACATGGGGCTACCCTTGTCCCAAATCCGGAAGCTGCAGCTGGTGCAGAATGCAGCAGCAAGGCTGTTGTTGTGTCTTCCCATGCGGGAACACATCCAGCAAGCCCTGAAAGCACTGCACTGGCTTCCTATAGCATACCAGATACGGTTCAAGGTGCTGGTTGTTACCTTTAAAGCCCTATTTGGCCAGGGACTTACTTACCCAAGGGACCGCCTTTCCCTACATGTGCCCCAGAGAGCATTAAGATCTGGATCCCAAAATCACCTGACTCTACTGAAAGAGACCAGGTTGGCTACAACGAGGGCCAGGGCCTTCTCCGTGGCGGCCCCCCACAGGTGGAATGAGCTCCCGGATGACATCAAGGCCCTGTGGGACCTTTTGCAGTTCCGCAGGGCCTGTAAAATGGAGCTCTTCCACCAGGCTTTCACCATGGCCCTGGCCCTAATATCAACATCTTCACCAACCTGGCCATAACATCAACACCTATTCCAGCCGGATGATTAACAGACTGGCAGAGCCTGGAAGGCGGCCACTCAAATGAAGACAGAAAGCCACCATCTTGTACTATGATTATGCTTTTATATTGTAATCTTAATTTAATGCTGTTTTAATGTATATTGAATTTTAATGTATTGTTTATAAAAATGTTGTTAGCCGCCCTGAGCCTCCTACTGTGCGGGATATAAATATAAATAAATATATAAATAAATCAGAAACAGATTGAGACTGGGTAAGGCAGCCACGAAGGAGCTAGGAAAGAATGTTAAGTGTAAGGATGTGTTATTGGTTTCCAACATCAAGATAATTTATATGGGGGAGAGGAGCCCTTTCTCTCCCTGTGGTGCTGTTCTGAGCCTGTTTGGACTCTCTTCTTCTAAAAAAAAAAAGCTGTTCCCCACAGCTGCTGTGTGGCTGCATAGAACATGAGTTGGGTCTGGGGAACTCAACTCGTTTAGTTTGGCCCTAAATCTAGGCCATCAGGAATTGTATGGGAAATGTATTTAATGGAGGAGGAGGAGAGAATGTGGTAAGCTACTCTGGATTCCTCTCTGGGAAAAAAGTGGGATATAAACAGTTAAATAAATAAAAATTTGATAAGGAAAACGTGTTTCTGTTTTTTTCACCCAAGTCCTGGACACCAGTCATAGACAGACACAATTGTGTATAAACTCCAGAAGATTGATTGTAAGGCTTCTGAAAACTGTTCATTGCCCAAGCATTTCTGGCCAGGTTTGGGAATTCTCCCCAACAATCTGAGATAAGGCAAAACAACAACTTATTTATAGGACTAGTTGTAGGACTAAGTGGACTCATAGGTAATGAGCAAGCCTTTCGCGTAAATCCTCACCCTTCCTGTAATGAAGCCTAAGTATGTGTAGAAAATCACTTGCATACATTCATCACATTGTCCTTTCTTCTCTTGCCCTCTCTCCTTTCTGTTGTCTGCCCCATTGTTGAAAAAGCTGAGCTGTGAGCTCCTTAGGGCAAGTCGTAGTTTGCTTTGCTTTTTATTCTGTAAAGCGTCACATAGTTCGAGGGCACAATAATTATAATGTTCTGTATTTTACAAAATACAAAGGGACAAATTCAGGTCACCCATAAGATCTGCTGTTTGTGGCTATTCCAAAGGAAGTGCAGAAAATATGTGATGTCTGTCCTGCCAGTGATGCTGTTTCTTACATCTTCTGGATTATCCTGTGTGCCAAGTTCTAATATCTACCTCATTCAGATTCATCAAGTATTATATTTCATCCTCCTGCCTGTTCACTGGCTGCAGTACCCTATTCAACTAAATCCTTCTGATCACAATGAGCAGGTGCTACATGAAATACAAAGCCACTTGTCAATTCATGACAACCTTGAAATCAAGTGTCATTATTGTAATGAAAAGGGCTAACCCTGCCTTTTCCATTACCCTTGCTTAAGGGTTATTTCTGTAAACTAACATGGCCTTTTCTAATTCTTAAAACAATAACCCATGAACACCCCAAGGCAATTCAAGAGGATTTCAACAAAATGAGCAGAGAGCAGTAAGAGAAAACAAATGGTTGCAGGGGAAAACACAATGTGGTGTAAAAGCTTGCAATACATTTCACTTGGCACTGACATTCACCACACTTTGTTTAAACCTTTTAACATGAACAAAAAAATGATGCTGTTCACAAACGTCATGTTTTTCACTTTTAAGGAACCAAGGCACAATCCCCTACAGTTTTCTTTCTCTGAAGTGGCTTCATAAGATGTAATGAAATTGAAGGTAGAAGTCCAAGAAAATAGTTATTACTTCTCATTTCCCCATGAGAAAAGGAATGCTGTTGACTTCCTGCCTTTCCTCCTGCTCACTTTCAGCTTCATATTATGGTATGTGGCCATACATAGAATGCCCAAATATATCTACTAAGGTACCTTAGGGTATTCATTCATAGAAATGATATCCCCACACATTCTTAATGGTTAAAATAGGAAAATGAAACAGATATAAAGGCAAACTTGAGCATTAATTTGCTTAAAGAAAACCTGTTACTAACTTCAAGTAGATATTATTAGCTAGTGTTGGCTGACAAGTCCATGTGTAAGTGCTTTACACATCTACACTCCAATATCAGATTCACAATAAGAACTTGCATTGGGATGTCAAAGTGTGAGTATGGACAGGAAAACTTCAGATGCAACTTCTCCTTCAGGCATACAATCAAAGAAATAAAGGCAAGAAATATATAGAAGCTGATATAAATTATATTTTTCCCTTCAAAGTTTCAATGAAGGAAGATGGGCACAATACATAAAAGTATCAAAGTCCATCATGAAAACTGTATTCTGTTTTCTTTCTTTCTGTAGTATTTACCATGGACCTATGAAAAACTGGTTCCATCAGGCAAACAGCCATATCAGCCTCTAAAACTGATAGAACTCATAAGGTGCATTGGCTTGAAAATCATTCTACTAATTCCTGTGAAGCAGAACGTACTTATTTAGTTAAAGTGTTGGTGCTACTTTGTTCCAGAAAATCAAAAAGATAATTGGAGCAAGATTTTATGGTTCAGTGCACAGTATTTTGCATGTTCCAAGAAACTTGCTTCAAGAAGACAAAAATGGTTAGTAGTTGATGGTTAGTAGTTGGCCCAGGCAGTTATGACTGGGGAGTCAGAGGTCCTACTAAGGCCCTGTTCTCACGAGGGGTTTTGGGCCGGGAGTGGGCCGGATTGGGGCCGCAGCAAACGGGCGTGATCCCACAGCAACATCTGGCCAGCGTTTCGCACCCGTCCCCGATCCGGCCCTTCCCCTGAAGAGACGCATCAAAAATGAACCACCTACCTAGGTGGTTCTTTCAGGCCGCCCGCATCAAGGCCGGCCGTGGGATCGCCGGCCCGTCTTTCTGCCGGCACATCCCCGGCTCCTGCCTGAACTGCGCATGCTCAGACATGCGCAGTTCGGCAGTCTCCCGTTCCCCTCCGCCCCTTCCCCTGGCATCTGATCGTGCCGGGGAGGGAATGCGCTGCAGCTCAAGGAATCAATGTGATCCCGCCGCGGCGTGTTTCTTTTGGTGCGGCTTTCAAAAGCCGCGCTTCAGCCTGTCCCTTCCCCCCCCTGTGTGGCAGGGACCTAGGGATACCATTCAGCAGATGGGGGCAGGGAATCCCCGCTTTCATAGGCTCCTGTTTGCCATCAGCCAGCTGGCCACAGAAGGAAATTCCCCCACTCTGATGCTGTGCACAATGCATTGCCGTCACCCAGAAGCAAAGCATCATCGCCAATGTGCTGACATCACTGCTGGATGACATCAGTGTGTTGCGCAATGTCCCTGCTCACCCCGGAATGCCCCCCCAAGCCCTCCGCTGGCATGATGAAGGGACCTGGCAACTCTAGATACTATTCAGAGCGGTGGCACAGGGGATTTATCCTCTGGTTAACAGCTGAGCTGAACAGGACTGCTGTCAGTTCAAGCCCCGCACTGGTGTGAGCTGCCAGTCTTTGTCCCCAGCTCGCCATCCACCCACCAGTTCGAAAGCTTCAGCGAGTAGATAAAATGGGTACTACTCTGGGTACCTGTCATTCCAGTCCCAGAGTAGTGTATTTGAGACTAGAAACATTAATGGACAATCCATTTCGCATTTTCTTTGCAACTCTCACTGGAGCCCATGCAAGTCAATTGGCATACCTGGCTCCCATTACTTCAAATGGGCCTTCAAGTATCTCTCATTGTTTCCAATGGGCAATCTTGTCTGTCCTTTTAGTACATCCCACCACTGGACTCTTTTGGATTGGAAAGGAGGGAGGGAGGGAGAGAGAGAGAGAGAGAGATGGAAGGGAGGGAGGGAGGGAGGGAGAAAGAGAGAGGGGAAGAAAGAAAGAAGGGAGAGAGAGAGAGAACAAGGAAGGAAGGAAGGAAGGACAGAAGGACACAGCACAGTCGGAGGATAGGAGGGCGCTCCAGTCTCTTTGGGTTCAGCCAGGAGACTCCGCAGAGCAGCCATCCCAGCGGCCACGGGGCAATCCAGATGCCGGGCTTACCTGCCGACTGCTGCTTGCGTCCCGCTGCTTGCCTCCCGCTGCCTCGGAGTGCCCCGACGAGCCCTCCCACCTGGCCCAGGCTCTGCAGAAAAGCACCTCCTTGACCGTGCTGAAGCTGTTTGGGCACCCGCAAAGCTCCTCCTGACCTGGCTGCACCCCCACCAATCGCTGGCCACTTGGAAGCCGGGGAGGGCCCCGCGGCTGCAGGCCTTTGGACGGGCGTTCTCTCTCTCCCTCCCCACAGCGGGAAGGGAGGGAGGGGATGGGACCAGACTGCGGGGCAGGGCGTGCAGGATGGCTGAGGCAAGCGGCAGCTTCCCAGCAGATTTGGAGCAGGGTGGGGTGAGAGGGGTGGAGGCAACCTGGCAGCGGTGTCCCTCCCGACTTCGGCCACCTGTCCCTTGGTGAGGCTAGTTCTCCTTCCCTGTCGGCCTCGACTTGTTTGGCTGAGCGCCTCCTTACTGCAGGAGCGTCGCTCCGGTGAACTGCAGGAACGGAGCCCTGCATATAAGCATTTAGTCCAGAAATGTATAAAACCCACACTTGCTACATACACCTACTCAGTCCTTAACAGAGCAATTGCAAATATTTATTTTCATCACCTTCCACTGATTCCTGCTCTGCTGCTGGAGCACAATGCAAAACAATTATTTGGATACATGATGTGTAGGTGTTTGCAAACAATCTTGCTTATCTGATACAGCAACTGGAAAGAAAAGGAGAACCAAAATTGCACTTAACAAATTATATCAATGTTGTGAGGGCAATAATTAGATACTGCTAATTCTCATTTAGTATCACAAATACTAACACTTGAAGAATTTTTTCTACCTAGATGAAATGTATGTATGCTCACTGCTGGATAGCAACTGGATCTAAATGGGTTTATGAAACAATCTAATCTAGATTTCTGTGAAAGATGCTATTAAAAATTGAACTGCTTTGTGTTTGCTTTGATTGTCTGAAACATGTTTCAGTGCAATATTATTAACTGCAGAGCAATCAAATATATTTGATTACAAGGTGGAGCAGAATGTAATTCAGTCATTACTACTTCTGCACATCTGGAAAAAAAATGTAACAAAAAAGCTGAATGTACTGCCTCCACACCCCCAATGCAACCAATAGAGGGTTAAAAAACATGTTGAAAATATACCTGATAGGCCAGGATGTAGATCTGGTGTGCCTCCTAAATACTTCTGTTCTGAGTGGAACCTGACAATGAACTGAGCAGGAAGGATAATTTCCTGATACTGATTTCTGGGATCTTTAAAACCCTAAAGGAAGAAAATATTTCAAATCACATTTTTTTTTCCTTTTTAACTAGCGATTTCCGAGGAAAAGGTCAAATCATTCTGATTTGAAGACTATTAGGACTGCATTTTGTGTCTCTGTAGCCTTTAAAAGAGACAGGGATTGAAGACAAATAAATTGTTTTAAAATAAAATGTTGCTCAAAAAGAACATCTTCCCCCTTTAACATACATTAGTATAGATTAGCTAAATGTGCTGAAGAAAATTATAATGGGCCTTTGATACTCACACCATAGACCAATACAAAAGACACAGACAATAAAACAAACGATTAGTAAAGCATAATACTGTGACTGTCAAGAGGTGGCTATAGTCCAACTGATCTTGCATCTAGCTCCCTGGCCCACATTGACCAGTTATGTATGCTGTCCAAAGATCCCTCTCACTTACATAGGTCAGAGGCAAAGTCCACCCCCCCCCCCAATCTGTTGACTTTAAGATGCCAGGTAAGTGGGAACAAAATATCCCAATAACATTTGGCCTCCAGATACGAGATGTGAGGGAGATACACCTCTTTCCACATTAAAAGAAATGCTTCTTGATCAAAGAATTTATAAAAGGCAATCAGGAATGCAGTGATCAAAGCCCCTTTAAAACCTTTAGAACTCTTCACACCTTCATAGCCATAAAAGCATGGCCCAGGGTTGCTGGATAATCAAACTATTGACATGTCCTCTACAAAAGGAGTTCCTGGGTAATACAATAATCAACTTTAAAAGGACCATTTGGTCATCTTTCAGACACCATCAGGGTATACCTTCTCCAGAGTATTTCCCATGCATATTCTACTTTTCTACAGGCTAGGGACATTGCCCTATCACAGCCTGGATCCTATGTTTACTCCAACAGGATCCTACACCTTCTCTCTGTTTTCTGCCACCTATGTAAAATGTTCTTGTTCAATAGAGCCTTTAGTCTAAATTAATCAGTTGGTTGGGTGGTATTCAGGGTCCATGGTTTTCTCACTTTAGAATGATGATTTTGAAATTATTTGGGATTTTAAAGGTTAGGATTATTTTTGTAGGCTTTTTATTTTGATGGTATAAAAAGTGCTTTTGATGGTATTTAATGCTTAATGCTTATAACACAGACCAAAGTCACATACATTTAATTAAGAGTCTATATTCTTTCATCAGGTAGATATGTGCTCGGACTTCAAATGCAAATAATAAATGCAGACAAAAACCAGGGCGGGCTACAGCCTAATCAGCTTCAAATTATGTTACTTGAACTGTTAATGAAGCTCTTTTTATAACTCTCTCCTTTATCAGCCTAAAGGCATGTCTTTAAATTGTCATTTAATGGAAAACTGAAATGAATAGCATGCAGCCATGGAACCAGGCAAATTCATCATCTTTTTAAGGCTGCATACTCTGTGTCAATGGACACAGAACACTTTGTGTTCTATGGCTAGCTCTATTCTTGGGTGCAGGGACACAGACCAACAGTGCCATCTCAAAAAGTGTTAGGTCAGAACTTAAATCAGGCCTTGACAAATTTTCTTTGGCTCTAGGAGCTAGGCCAGAAATTCAGCATCCAGAGTTATCTATAACAAAAACAATATTTTCGTTGTCATTTTTTGTAGTTCAACATTTTATTACGTAACTGTAACATGATAACAGCAATATTAACATAATACAATATAATAAAATATAAACATGAACAACTGGTGACCATTCCAGGGTTGTTTTCCCCCAGGGAGGCACCAAATTTAGTTTGATTCAGCTTCTTGTGCTGTCTTATACAATGGCAGGATGAAGGGAAAAAATCCTCCACTCTGCCTTTGTCAGTTCCCCATCACTTCTGTAGCTGTTTTTATTTCAGGTCAGCTGGACTGTGGTGTTGACATCCAGCTCCTGCAGGGCTTCCATTCTACAGTGACCTTTCTACCACAAGAAGCCATTCAAAGTGTCTGGAGAACAGCCCCTGATACTAACAGACAAGTTCATTTGAGAGATGGTCACAGACTGCTGTGTATTTAAAGATAAAATACAAGCACTTTGAATTGTGCCTTGAGATCCACCCCTTCAGAGAGCCAGTTTGGTGTAGGGGTTAAGTGTGCAAACTCTAATCTGAGAGAACTGGGTTTGATTCCCCACTCCTCCACATGCAGCCAGCTGGGTGACCTAGGGTCAGTCACAGTTGTCTCAGAGCTGTTCTCTCAAGAGCAGTCCTCAAAAGAGCTCTCTCAGCCCCACCTACCTCATAGGGAAGGAGATTTGTAAGCTGTTCTGAGATGCCGAGTGATGCTCCCTCTAAGCTGTGGAGTCTTGTGAGCAAAAATTCTACTTTGTTTGTTACTGGTATTAAAGTTGTGAGCAAACAATTTGTCTACTACATAAATTAGTTTGCTCTGGAGTCATCCTTCCTGAGCTAAGACAAAATTGTGTGAGCCATAGGCTAAAAACCTGTGAGCTAGCTTACACTAACTCAGCTTAGAAGGAACACTGGTATATATCCAATCTCTTCTTCTTCTACTACTTCAAAATAGGGTTGTTCTAATTTTCATTTGTGAAATATTGAGAAGTATGCACATGTTAAACATGGCGAAGACGGAGGTCCTGTGCTTGAGTCGGACCGGATCGGGGTTAGGGCTCCCACTCCCAACCTTCGATGGGGCACTTTGGTGCCAGCTTCGGAGGTTAGGAGTTAGGGAATGCTCCTGGACCCCACCTTAATGATGGAGGCCCAGGTGGCGGCCACTGCCAAATCGGCCTTTTATCATCGGTCGGGGTCACAGCACCAGCTGGTGACCCTGGGCCCTAAGGAGGCCAAGCTGGCGGCAACGAGGGCCAGGTCTTTCTCAGTGGCGGCTCCTACCTGGTGGAATGAGCTCCTGGAAGGGATCAGGGCCCTGCGGGATCTTGTACAGTTCCGCAGGGCCTGCAAGATGGAGCTCTTCCACCAGGCTTATGAGTAGGAGCCGCCACGGCCACTTGTACCACCGCCCTTTACAGAGAGAGACCGTTGGGGTACCATTGTATTGATTTTAATCTGTTTTAACTTTCAAACTTGTATTATATATTTTGTATGTTGATTGCACTCGGTGCCTTGTGTGAGCCGCCCTGAGCCCATTCACGGGGAGGGCGGGGTATTAATACAATACAATAAAATAAAAAAATAAATGTATTTTTTATAATTTAGTAAATATTCACTGAATCATAGTCTTATTCTCTTGCAACTGTGCCACAACTGTCATTGTAAATTTACTGTTTTTCAAAACGGATCCCTAAGGTAAGGAACTGTTGTATTTTTATATGAACAATTATTGTATGTATATTAGGAATCAAGGTGCTCTATGATTGGATAGGCAAAGGAAAGCAGTTGTGGGGAGCACTAATAGAGAACTGAAACCTAGGCCAGCAGCCATTTGAGGTTACTACATAGTGAGAGATGAGAACTGGACAGCAAAGAAAACAGGAACAGGAACAGTATTCAGAAAAGCTGATATTTGAAGAAATTGCTACACAGAACAGGAGGAACTGTGGCTCAGTGGTAGAGTCTCTGCTTGGCATGCAGAAGGTCCCAGGTTCAGCCCACAGCATCTCCAGTTAAAAGACCTAGGCTGCAGGTGATGTGAAAGACCTCTGCCTGAGACTCTGGAGAGCCGCTGCCAGTCTGAGGAGACAATACTGACTTTAACGGATCAAGAGTCTGATTCAGGATAAGGCAGCTTCATCTGTGAGATGGTGAAAAACAAGGATTTAAATTGCACTACAAGGCAAGTGAAGCAGATAAGAAAGATGAGATATTTCAATCTGCTCATCACTATTTTTTCTTCATCTGGCAGATGATCAAGAGAATTATTTAACATTTTTCAGTTTTAACAAAATGCAGATAAGGACTAAGATAAATTGCTGATGGATATTAAATTTATTCTGCCACCTCCCCACTGCACAATATTCATAAAACCTCATTTGTCATCTCTCTTCTTGATTTTGGGCATATCCCAGACCATAGCTGGATCTGAGCTAGCCACTGTCTGCTCCCATTGAAACACTAAATAAGCAGCTTACAAAGGGTAGCATAGATGGGCAAAATGCCCTTGTATTTTGGCAAAAGGTTCATCAGATGGAAAACAGAACAAATCTTCTGGTCCAAAACATAGATAGTCAATATACCAAGGCAACAAGTCCAAAACAGCAAGCACAGGATCCAGAGCTGAGGCATAGTCCAAGGTTCATGAAAAGGCTGACACAATGAGTCACAGAGGGAGTGCAGTCAGCAGGTAGCAAACAGGATGGGTAGCTGCAGTGATGTAATAAGCAGGTAACTGACATGTTGCTTCCACGCTAGTCTGCCTCTCACCTGTTGCTAATATCAGACTGTTGCTCCTCAGCCCACCCTGAGTCACTGTCAAACTGGTGCCAACAATTAAAGCAAAGCAGAATACATGAATGACAGCAATTTCCCAAGTTCTGCTTCGGTAAGGATTTATCCTCACTAGCTGGAGTTGAACTCTGGTGGCTGGCCTGTGAATTTCTTCTAGCCTGGCTTCTCCAGCATACCAAGGGCTTAGGTGATCACAAGGATGATGCTAACTGCAACAGGCCCTCCACTACAGTCCCCAAACCCAGGGGCTGCAAAAGTGGTGTGCTGGCCTTGGCCTAGAGATCTCCTTCTGATACCAAAGGGGTTACCTCCTCTGGGGTGTTCCCCCTTGGTGGCTATAAACATGGGCCAGCCTCATCTGCCTCATAAGAACATAAGAAAAGCCTAGAGATGTGAAGGCCCGGAAAAAAACAATCTGGGAAAAACAGTTTTTTTCTTGAAGCCTTTCTTGTGTTTTTCTGAAAAATTGGAAAAATTGAAAAAAGAAAAGAAAAAAATTGATTATGGAACAGTTTATTTTAACATGATGAATAAAATATTTTAAGACAAGGTGTTCAAATATTTTCCAAATCATTTCTAAAAAATATGTATATGGTATCAGATTGATCTAATTTCTGTGCACTGAGAACAAGCAAGTCCTAGGTTACAAACTGAA
>NW_015175987.1:790948-793428 GCF_001447785.1 Gekko japonicus | reverse complement strand
AACTCTCCAATGGATAATGACAGACACAACAGAGTAGCTGCAGAAGCAGAGACTGAAACTGATAATTACAGCTCAGAAAATGATTCTGATTAAATTTCATGCCCATTCATTGAAACTTAGTCCCACACTCCCTTCTATACACTTCCCCCCGCTTCAATTCTTTTTATGAATTTTTATTATTATTATTTAATACTGTGGAGAGGAAATATGAATAATTGTTACTTCTGGATTTTTAAAAATTGTTTTGTGGAGGGTTTTTTTTGTCTGTTCCACATAAACTAGTAAACAGTTCAGGAGATTGTTGCTCCATTTGTTACAATTACAAATACATATTATTTAAAAAGTAAATTCTGTTTGTAATAATTGTTTGGATACACTATATTTTTAATATGCTAGTTGTGATAATTTCATGCCAAGTAAAATTGTCCATAGTCATATTTTATGTTCCCAAAGTAACAGAATGACTTTCAATCTGGAGAAGAAAAAATAAATGCTAATGTAGCATTTTTTCAATTTTTCTGAAAATTTCAATTTTTTCCCAGAAAAAAAATGAAAATTTCCAGAAATTTTACATCTCTAGAAAAGCCCTGCTGGATCAGACTAGTGGTTCATCTAGTCCAGCATCCAGTCCCACACACTGGCCAGTCAGTTCCTCTGGAAGGCCAACAACAGGGCATGGAGGCCAAGACCTTCCCCTGATGTTGCCTCCTAGCTCTGGGATTCAAAGGTCTAGTGACTCTGAATGTGGATGTTCTCTCCAGTTCCATGGCTAGTAGCCACTGGTAAACCTATCCTCCATGCATATCTTTAATCCCCTTTTATCCCTGTGGCCATCACTACATCCTCTGGCAGTGAATTCCACATTTTAATCACTCTCTGTGTAAAGAAGTATTTACTTTTGTCCATCCTGAATCTATTGCCCCTCATCAGAGAAGGCTTCTGCATTCTGCAGACAGAAAAAAACAAATATATTCAGATTAATATTTACTGTTTATTATTTATTTATTAAAATCTGTAGACCTTTTCATTGGCTTAAGGTGGTTTATAAATCCAAATTTAAGACCTACAAGGTACAATAAAATCCCCAATAACCCCTCACCCCAAATTAGGCCAAATACAATATTGCAATACCTTGTAAAAGTTTCCAAAGACAGCACCCTCCCCCTGCCCCGTCTGCTCAGACAGTCCATTTCATGGGGTGAGCTTATGACTGAAAAAGCACAGGCTCTGGTCAATGTCAGGCATGCTACCTTAAGCAAGGGAACAGCCAGTAGTTGCCAGGCTGAAGAATATGGTGTATGGGGGAATATAGGGAGAGATGGTCCTTTAGATGTATGACTCCTAGCCATGAATGGCTTTAAAAGTCATAACCAGCATCTTGAATTGAACATGGAAACAACCTGGCAGGCATTGTCACTGTTTTAAAATAGGCAAGATGTTTTCCCCTTGACTCTGACAATAAAGAGGTTGCTGCATTCTGAACAAGCTGAAGCTTCTGGATTGTCTTCATGGCTGCCCAAAATAGAGTGCATTATAGTAATCCAACTGTGAAGATTAATGTGTCCAGATCTACTCATTCTAAGAAGAGTTGCCAAACCACATGCATCTGATAGAAAATAATCTTGGCCACCACACCAATCTGCTCTCTAAACAGCCTGGTTCCATGATCACTGCCAGACTCTTAACTTGCTCTGCAAATTCCAATTCCACTCCATCCAGCCCAACTGGATCCAACTGCTTCAAAACATCAGCCTTCCTGACAAGCATTACCTCTACCATGTCTAGATTCATGATCATCAGGACATTGTGGCAAATATTTATTTATTTATTTTGATTTATATCCCGCCTTGCCAGACAGGAGGCTCAAGGCGGCATACAATAATACTATTGAGTTTAACATTTGTATAAATAGGGAGTTGCCCCAAAAGACTGACACAAACACTTTTAACTTTAAAAAGGGCAACTTCTCTGATATGAGGGGACATGTGAGGAAGAAACTGAAGGAAAAGTAGAAAGGGTCAAAACCATTGGGGAAGCTTGGAGACTATTTAAAACTACAATCCTAGAACCTCAGAAAAAATATATATACCACAGGTTAGGAAAGGCACAAATAGGTATAGAAAAAAGCCTGCATGGTTAACAAACAAAGTAATGGAAGCTGTAAAAGGTAAGAAGGATTCCTTTAAGCTGTGGAAAGCTAGTCTCAGTGAGGCTGATAAAAGGGAAAACAGGCTGTGGCAAATAAAATGCAAGTCTGTGATCAGGCAGGCAAAAAGGGAATACGAGGAGCATATAGCAAAAAACGTAAAAACCAACAATAAAACTTTCTTCAAATACATTAGACGCAGGAAACCAGCCAGGGAGGCAGTGGGGCCCTTGGATGACCAAGGGGTAAAAAGAGTACTGAAGGATGATAGGGAAATGGCTGAATGCATTTTTTTGCCTCTGTCTTCACTGTGGAAGATGAGAAGTGCTTGCCC
>NW_015175987.1:775861-790291 GCF_001447785.1 Gekko japonicus | reverse complement strand
TACTGTGTACAGTTCTGGTCACCACACCTCAAAAAGGATATTATAGCATTGGGAAAACTGCAGAAAAGGGCAACTAGAATGATAAAAGGGTTGGAACACTTTCCCTATGAAGAAAGGTTAAAGTGCTTGGGGATCTTTAGCTTGGAAAAATGACAGCTGAGGGGTGACATGATCGAGGTTTATAAGATTATGCATGGCATAGAGCAGGTTGAGAAAGAAGTACTTTTCTCCCTTTCTCACAATACAAGAACAAGTGGGCACTCCATGAAATTGCTGAGCAGTCGGATTAGAACAGATAAAAGGAAGTACTTCTTCACCCAAAGAGTGATTAACATATAGAATTCACTGCCACAGCAGGTGGTGGTGGCTACAAGCATGGACGACTTCAAGAGGGAATTGGATAAACATATGGAACAGAGGTCCATCAGTGGCTATTAGCCACAAGCTATAGATAGGAACTCTCAGTCTGGGGCAAGCGATGCACTGTATTCTTGGTGCTTGGGGGGGGGGGCAACAGTGGGAGGGCTTCTTGTGTCCTGGCCCCACTGATGGACCTCCTGGTGACACCAGGTATTTTTGGCCACTGTTTTGCAGCGTGGTGTTGGACTGGATGGGCCATTGGCCTGATCCAACATTGGCTTCTCTTATGTTCTTACAATGGGTTAAAAACTACAACAGAACACAGATAAAATTCCACAAACAATTCCAAACAATAATATACAAAGTGCAGATTAAGTGCAAATGGCAATCGTCATGAGATGGTCCAGTATAACTATAAATATTCACAACAGAAGTCAGGTCATCTAAACTGAAAATCTAAAATTTGACAATTTCATACTACTATCTAACAATTAATAAAAATACTGTATTATATTCTAAATAAAAGAGATTTGAGAATTACGGTTATACATCCACCCCATTGAAAATAAAGGGTTTTGTTAATTTAAATACAATAAGCTGGCAATAAATTTCCCTGGGAAGCCAGCCTCCAGTTGGAACCTGGGGATCCCCCAGAATTACAGCTCATCTCCAGACTACAGAGATCAGTTCCTCTAGAGAACATGGCTGCTTTGGAGGTTGGACTCTATGGCTTCAAAGCCACAGAGTCTTCTCCAGGCTCCATCCCGAAATCTCTAAGAGTCTCCCAGCCTAGATCTGGCAACCCTACTATCCCGTCCCCTGCCATTTGCTGGGCAGACCTGGCAACCCTACCTAGCAGAGCTAATAAAACTATATGTTCATTATATCATGCCTTATACCATATAAGAAAACATATACATGTATGGGCAAAAGACGTGATTGGCAGACAGAAACCAAGATCCTCAATGTTTATTAACCTTAAGTCAGCTATGCCAACCAACTTCCATTTCCCATTGCTTTCAAACTGTTACGGTGAGTACACAATCCTCAAAATAGTCAAATGTGGTTAAGGGTGAACCTTTGCTATGCAGAACTGAATTTCAAACTGGGCTTAGGAGCAGGGAAAACATCAACACAACTGTATACCAGTTACTCAATCTTAGAATCATGATCACGTTTTTAAAGCTAGATTTGAGTCCTGTAGCACCTTAGAGACCAACAAGATTTTTTGGGTATAAAGAAATCCCTGAAGCAATTATATTTCAAAGCATGGATGTTAAAAAACAAAAATAGCCCAGTTATGATCTTTATAGAAAAGGTTTGTAATACATTACCATTTCAATCAAAGATAGGCTTATCTATTACTTTATACAAGCAATAAATATATAGGAATCTCTATCTCTATCTCTGTGTATTATGAATATATGTTCTTTCTAGAAGTTTAAAACCACTAAGGTCATACAGTAGTCCTGTAACGTACTTTTCAAGCTGACTTTGAAATTCAGTGGAGTATCAGAAATAGGATATGGTGTTGGGCGGGGGGGGGGGATTCTCAAAAGCCTGCTGATGTTTGTAAATTCTCAGAACTGGACCCATGTAACTGTCTTAAACCCTCTTTCTGGGTATCATGCTGAAAAATAAATAGGACTTCTAGCATTCTCATCTAATACACCTCTAAAAACAGCCTCCACAAGCAAGTAGAGAAGTCTGTTGTGCCACACTGCACATTGGTCAGTTCTAGATGTGCTAGATGTTCTAGATGTTCTAGATGTTCAGCTTACCTCTTGTTCACCAGTTATGAACAAGGAGAAACTTTTTCAACAACTGTCTGTAATTTTCTTCATAAAATGAAGATTTTTTTCTTTCACTATATCTGAGGAAGTGAGATCTGGCTCACAAACACTCATGCGGGAATAAATATTGCAGGTCTTTAAGATGCCACTGAACCTTTTGTTTTGCTACAATAGACAAACATGGCTACCTGTGGAATGGTCATATGTTTTCCAACCCATATTCAGCACGCTATTCAACATCTATATGCACCCTCTCATCCAGCTAGTCAGGAGATTTGGACTAGGGTGTCATCAATATGCAGATGACACTCAACTGTATCTGTTAATGGATGGACGGTACTGCCCCAGAAGATCTGGCCAGTTGTTTGGAGGCTGTGGTGGGATGGTTAAAGCAGAGCCTTATGAAACTGAACCCATCAGAGATGGAGGTCCTGTGGATAGGCCGGGGAGGGGGGCAGGTCAGGGAATTCAGCTTCCCACTTTTGATGGAATTGGGATTAAAGGGTCTTTTTGCAAGTGAGTTTGTGGCCAGCAACCGCCACTCTCCCTCCCTCCTGCTAGATTTAAAGGGCCCTCCAGCTGGTCGGCAGGCCATGTGGTCCGCGTTGATCAGCTGAAGCCCTTTAAATCGGACAAGAGGGGAGAGAGAGGGGTGGCCAGGCAGGTGGTCACTCTTGGGAGTGTCCCCACACACACACACCAAATCCCCCGCCGTAGCTACCCTGTTTTCAGGTGGGGTAGCCATGTTGGTCTGAAGCAGCAGTTGAGTCCAATGGCACTTTTAAGACCAACAAAGTTTTATTCACAATATAAGTTTTTGTGTGCAAGCACACTTCCTCGGATACAGTGGAACAGAACCTCATCAACCATTCCTTACAGGGGTGGGGGTTGTTGTCAGGAAGGGCCATTTAGAGTCAAGATGCGTAAATATTATAGCTGAGATTATATATAAGAAAGATCTCTGAATGGCAGTAAATTAGCATATGAATACAAGAGAACAAATGTTATGTATAAGTGATTAAAGGATATTTATAGATATAAGGGAAAGCTGTTAGGCACAAAATATATATTCAGGTTGATGAACAAGGGACAGGTGGCTGTATGAATTAATTTAATTTAAATCTGAATCTAATTTGATCTGAATTCTAATTCATTAAGACAGTTGCAGGTACATAGCTGTGTTAGTCTGTAATAGTAGAACAAACTCCAAGTCCAGTAGTACCTTAAAAACCAACAACGTTCACTTCATTAGATACAAATGAAAATGAAGATCCACCAGCCCTTGTATCCATGTCAGAAGAACAGAGGAGTGTTACAAAGATGGGTCATTTGGAGTCAGGATGTACAGGTACAATGCAAAATGTAATCAGCTTGATCAGAGCTATGAAATATGCATAAAAGTCATAAATGTAGAAAATCAGCATCTGTAATGAGATAAGGATTCTATGTCCCTATTCAGCCCTGGGGGTTCCATTGTCCTGAACTTGTTCAGCAGTCTAATGTTGTTATCTTCCTTTGAAGCTTCTCTGTAGGAGAACTGCCACTCTTATATCTGCAATGGAATGTCCTGGAGGACTTAAATGTTCTCCCAATGGTTTCTGCATATTGTGATTTTTACTGTCAGATTTATGTCCATTTATTCTTATATGTAGGGGTTACTCTGTTGTCTGATGTACAGATACACGAGTAGCTGATAATTAAAGGTATATACACACACACACACACACACACACAGAATTTCATCTGCAAAACATTAAATATTATTATTATTATTCTGAACATATTCAACAGTACATTCAGAACACAAATTAATACCATGCAGTAATCAACATTCTCAACCCGTAAGAGCCTTTTAAAAATATAACAGATCTTTGTAATAAGAGTTGTTTGGAATCACTTCTTCGTCTACGAGATATTCCACTGCTGGGAACCAAGTCGCTTGAAAATCCATTTGGTGAGAGACTATTTTACCATATACAAAGTGTTCCCAGATTTTATTTTGCCAACATTGAAGAGTAGGTTGATTTTTGTTTTTCCAATATTGGACTAATGTTATTCGTGCAATTGCTAACAATGCTGCTATTAATTTTCTAGTGACTTTTCTTACACAGGTATCTGGGAGGACATCCAAAAGGTGTCATTTAGATGATACAAAAATTCTTTCAGTAGTCTGAATGCAGGCACAGCGGATATTTTGTGAAACCTCCCACCATGGTTTGATCACAACAGTCCAAAGATTGAAAAGTGGGCTGAAGCTGGGTAGGGGTGCATGGCACAAAAAAAAACAACAGAAGCATTGTGCACAAGGAAAAGTTGACTCAAAATCAGCTTCCAGAAAAACATCGGAGTAAAAATGGAGGGGAAACAAAAAAACCTAAAGGGACAAAATGTGTGCTGAAATCAGGGATAAACTGAAGCAGTATGGTCAGAAACAATGGGGAAACAAATTGTGGAAAAGCCCAAAATCAAAGCTGAGCTGAAATAACTTTGTTGCAGTTTTCCTCTTATTATTGTTAAAAAGTATATCATTTTTTCAGTATGCTTTCAACTATCCTATATCTATTTTTCATTTGAACTCTATGGCAGTAGAAGAAAGTATTCAAAAGGAATCTCCAAAATCCATGACTTGACCAATAGAGCATAGGTGAGGGACACTCCCAGTCCTGACAAAGCTCAATCCACTGAGCTAAAGCTACGACAGAGTACTTGTCTGGACACCCCTAGCTGATGTAACATAATAACCTTGACCTGCCTCCACTCACCCTTTTGCTTATAACCAGAGAGAAAATACCAAAAGGGAACCTCCAAACCTTTCACTCATACCTCATTCACATATTTTATTTTTATCTAGATATTTATTCCCTGCTTTTCTCCACAATGGAAAACAACATTATACAGGAGAATGAAGTCACAATTTCATATATTTTATTTTTATCTCGATATTTATTCGCTGCTTTTATCCACAATGGAAAACAACACGAACATTATACAGGAGAATGAAGTCACAATTAGTGGTAGACAGTTGTGGGAGATTCCAATTTTGAGCAATCTTTTGCATCAGGCAGAAAAAAAACATGCAAATAGAAAACGAGAACAGCAGGAAGATAGATTTTCTACCTCTCTTTGCTTATTGTACTTTCTGTTCATAGAGATTTTTTTTAACACAGGGAAGCATTGAAAAACATGATTCTCTATCTGCAGCTTAAAGTAGCACAGCCAGATATCATCACCTTAGGTCTCTGTCACCTCATCTCCAAGCATGTATGAACAATGTACCTCAGTGATAAACACTTCTTTATTTTCAAGTGATTTTTCTTAGAAATTCAGTGAAAAGTTTCTCAAGTGTGCACATGTTGACACAAAAAATTAAACTCATGGAAACAGTTCTCCTTACAACTATTGCCACAATCTTAAATTGATCTAAATTATATCACAA
Source organism: Gekko japonicus (assembly GCF_001447785.1). Classification (NCBI taxonomy): domain Eukaryota; kingdom Metazoa; phylum Chordata; class Lepidosauria; order Squamata; family Gekkonidae; genus Gekko; species Gekko japonicus. The sequence continues at coordinate 784,702 of NW_015175987.1, read as the reverse complement.
CCAATGACACTCAACTGTATCAAAACTGTTTAGAATAAAAGCATACTCTGTGAAAAAGTTTAAATATGTACAACTTTTTTCTGATTATATTATTTAATGTATAATTTTATATACACACACACAATTTCTGTAGTGTTTATATACATCAACTTTATTATTTAGCATAAATACAATTGGACTTCATGCATAATAGGAAGAAAATGTGAAGCGAAGAGGATATGTTATTTCTTTAAATAAAAGTGAATATCCATTTTCACAAAAATATTAAAGTGTCAAACCCAGCCCAACCATGACAGTCAAATGTTGTTAGTGAATAATATTATTCTTCCCTATGAAGGCTATAATGAATTTACAAGGCGGCCTGTCAATATTGCTACTGATGATTCCCATTTTACTCTTAATTTGGCAATCTGAAAAGGGGAAGGGGGTCCCATAATGCAATTGTGTTTGATGAATGATTTTATACAGTAGTCTGATAGCTTTTTATATTGTTCATAGAGATTAATATTACAGAAATGGGCATGTGTCTAGCTTTTCATGGGGAAAGAAAAAGGAAACTAAAAGACTGATTTTGAACCCTGCTCAGCCACAGAAACTCACTGGCAGTTTAACCCTAAATCTTGAAATCATTGTGCTTAAAAAAGCATATCTCTGTTTAGGTCTACATTATGACTGACCTTGGGTCAGTCACTCTCTCTCAGCCTAACCTACCTTACCAGGTGTTTGTTGTGAGGATAAAGTGGAGGAGGAAAACAATGTTGTATGCTGCTTTGGGTACCCATTGGGGAGAATGCAGGGTACAAAAATGTAAATAAATAAACACTGATACATGCATTGCATAAGCTTTCTGATTCAGAATTTGACTGGTGTTAAATTCTATAATTATGATCCTAATGACACATAAATACTAAAGAATCTGAAAAGTACATAAATTAAAATAAGCATAACTTATTGGCTTTATTAATACTAGAGATGTGCACAGAACTTTTATTCAAGTACTAAATGATTCACTATTTAATTTTTGTATTAATTATTATAGTTTATCCATCTGTTTCAGTCTTTTCCACATCTGTAACTTTGGTGTTTTCTAACCATTTGGGATAAAATTCTCTTAACAACTGGCTGGTGGCAGGGAGGAGCCTGCAAAATCAGGGGGATCGCCTGCCTGGACCTGGGGGCTGGCAAGCCTACCAACATCTAAAGAGATGTATCTTCTTCCTGAGAGAGACTGAAGTGTGGTCTGCTTGGTCCAGGATTCAACTCTGGCCGGATTCAACTCTGGCCCTCCATCTTCTCTGCTCCTAGGTTTTGGGGGGAGATAATTCCATTCAAGGGGTTCCTGGTCTGCTGGTTCCAAGAGAAACTGGTTGGGAGCCTACTGTTTGAGATGAGGACTGCAGTCTGGAGTACACAAAGCCTTGGGCATAGTGGGAACCACAGAGAGCTCCTCTTCTTCTGAGGAGTCTTTTTTCCTTGGGCAGGCTGGGTTAAGTCACGACTTGACAAGGGCTAACAATTTCCACTGATTCCCCCCTCCCACTGCAGATGGCTGATTGCTCCTTATGATATTTCTAAGGATCCCCTGTCTCCTAGAGCTGTATTCAGCGAAATTTGTGAGGATCAATGGGAAGTGGGAGGGAGGGAAGCTCTGTTCCATTGTGGAAAGTGCCTTCCATTCTAAAAATTTATTTAAAACCATCCCAGTGTTTTCAGAGTTCCTTTGTATGGTAGAAGGAGGAGAAGGAGATTGGATTTAGACCCCGCCCTTTACTCGGAGTCTCAGAGTGGTTTACAAACTCCTTTCCCTTCCCTCAACAGACACCCTGTGAAGTCGGTGGAGCTGAGAAAGCTCTTTCCAGAACTGTCCTTGAGAGAATAGCTCTGACAGAACTATGGCTTGCCCAAGATTATTCAGCAGCTGCAAGTAGAGGAGTGGGGAATCAAACCCGGTTCTCCCAGATTACAGTCCATGCAGTTAACCACTACGCCAAACTGGTAAGTTGCAATTTCTTCATAATGAAGCTGTTCTGAGTTACTGCTTTGTCTTTAAGCAGCTATGATCATTGTCCCAGATTACCTAATATTTCTTCTGGCCTCACAAGACTTTGGGAAGCCTCACTGAGCATCTGCAACCTGATATGCTCTCTGTTCATATATCTGGGGAAGTAGAAGGGAAGATACATTAGCTGTTCTGGCCCTTGGGTGGATATAGTAGGCTTGCCATTCCCCAGGTCCAGGTGGAAGATTCCCCACTTTTGCGGGCTCCTATGCACCACAGACCAGCTGGCCAGCAAGAGGAAATCCCCCCTCCAACAGCACATCAGTGATGTCAGGGGTGAATGGTGAGCTCTGCTTTTTTGGGCAAAACTCTATGGTTTAAGGTCTCTTTTTCTAACGCATTGATGTCACTTCTGGGTGATGTCAGCGCATCACATGATGCCCCACCCACTCCCGGAACACCTCCCAAAGCCCTCCGCCAGCAAGATAGAGCGACCTGGCAACCCAAGGGTATAGAGATATTAAAGGCAGTCAGGTGGCAGGAGGTGAGAGGCTAAAAATGGACTGTAATGGGATAATAACCTCATAGAATTAGACTGAAATATTGTGAAATGTCATGATGGTTATACTATTTGGCAGTATTTCATGAATTGTGCTGAGAAATTCTGTTGAGACAAGTTGTATTAAGTAGTTTTATACTTAACAATTTCCTTGTCAAAATCTACATTTTAAATGTGGGACCATATATGAAAATAGCATTAAAGGTCCAATTCAGTTCTGGAATTAGCTTTACTGGAGGTACTATGACAATATAGTCAACACAAAATTCCACTAACACCCATCACCGTTTTACTTAAATGACATTTCAAATTGGTATTTAAACAAATATTAACCCCTTTGCATGCCAAAACAGAGGTATAAAGAAAACAAACGTATTAGAACCTATCACTCTCATACAAAAGGAATGATACTAATTATTAATAACTACGAGTAAGGCCCGTTGTGGGAAGAAATACGAGCTCTAGAAGGAAGCTCCAGGTGAGTGTCCCGACTGTGGCTGGTGGGGCGGCAGAGGGAAGGGGAAAATAGAGGGAGGCAAGCCATGTTTATTTCCTTCTGCTTAGCTATAAGGCAGGGCTGTCTCAAGTCATTTTGCTGCCCCAAGTGGGTAGTATGGGAGAACAGCCTCATGGTAACAGGTATGGTTTCCTCCACCCCTGACTTATGTTGATTTGGGGTTATGCAGTGTCAGCAAAGGTAGAAAAGCACCTCCTCCTATGCCATGTCTTCTGGGCTCCAGGGTCTGGAAACTGGTTCCATAGCCAGTTACAGAGTTGCCAACTCTGGGTTGGGATATACCTCTAGATTTGAGGGGTACAGCCTGGGGAGGGCAGGGTTTGGGGTGCGGAGGGACCTCAGCAGGGTATAATGCCATAGAGTCCATTGCCCAAAGCAGCCATTTTCTCCAGGAGAACTGATTTTGGCCATCTGGGCATTACTCCTAGTTTTAAATAAATATACTCATATTGTCTAAATGAGGTCATAGTCACAGAGCAGGATCTCAGAGGTCAAATTCATAAGTTTTCATTCTGTTTATTCATTTATTTGTGTATATTTTACTTCCAATTTTTGCTGTGACTTCCTATTATTCAGAACATTCAAGTTTAAAACCAACCAGTGAGCAGGAATTGGTTTCAAGAATGTGGAAAGGGCCGGTTGATGGCGGCACGCTCATGGACTCACCTCCCGGACCTCCCGGGCGTGTTTCCGTGCTCTGGCAGAGGGAGGGGGTGAGCAGGCTCGTTAACCCCCCCAGGGGCCCGGCGAAGGGGCCCTGGCACAGGACGATCAGAGGAAGAGAAAAAAGAAGAAGACAGCAGGTCCAGCGGCGAGCTGAAAACTGGTTCATCTGGCGAGGACTCTTTGTCTGAGCAGGGGGCAGCAGCCCCGAAAAGTCCCTACAAACTGTGGAAAAGAGAGAAGAAGAAGTAAAGGCTGAAGGACTCTGAATTGTGCCTTTGAGAACTTTGGTTCCAGGGGATGATGGGGGGCACTGTTATTGGGCAATTAAATGTAAATGGGGAGGGTTAAAAGTTCTAAAAGATTGACACAGTTCATAAGAAGTACAAAGATGATAAGTTTGGATGCTAAAAAAAAAAGCTAGTTAGAGGATCTCCTCTCTTGGGTTTTTAGTCAGTAGTGGGCTCTTTACTTTCTCCCTTTCATGTAGTTTTCCCTTCCCCCTTTTCTGTTGTAGTTTTTTGTAGTGTTAAAAAATTAATTAAAAAAAATCCCCTTCAGGGGCTCAAAAAAAAAAAAGAATGTGGAAAGGGATATACTACATTGCTGGTTGCATTAAGGAGTCATACAGAAGTCTTATACTCATACTGAAGTTTCACATTTAGCACACTGTCCAGGTTTACTCAAAGTGAAACCAAAATAATGCTCCCATGAGAAGCAGAAGCAAATACTCTGCTTCTGTAGGAAGTTAAATCTAATTATCTTCAACGCTAAGGGTAATAATCATGACTTACAGCCTAAAATGAAAATTCAAAAATAAATCCCTAGGGCTCTAAAGACCAATCAGAGAATGTAAAAAGAAACTGTTCCAGTGTCTCAGCTTAAATCAAGTCAATTTTAAATTTGTACAAGTGACCTAATTTTGTTTTCTAAAAATGCATTACTTATACAAGATCCCACAATGAACTTTTCTGAGCCAGTCCAAGGAACTGTGAAATAACTATATATTTTCATGACTTGTGTTCTGAAGGTTTCTTTCTTGGCCATCATATCTTTAAGACAAAATTAATAAAAAGGTAAAATTGACATGAAATGTGTCTGAGATAAATTTTCTCCATTACTTGTGCAATGAAATAGGTGAAACTGTTATTGAACTCCATGTGAATCGGGTAGCTTTTCTATTGAAGTGCAATTTTCCACACATCATCTACTTATAGATTCTTGGTCAGAAGAAGACGTTTGTCGAAATGGCATCGCATTCCGGAGACCACCGTCCCCCCATCGTTGTTATCTTCTATCTTATGTAACTGGATTTACAATTTGAATGTATTAGTATCACTTTTGTAATTTTCATATTTATAATGTTATTGCTATCGTTAAAGAAATATTGAGCGCACTTTACACAGTTCCTGTGGCTCTATCATTTCATGTCTACGGACTGTGACCATATCTGTCTTTGACATGTCTGACTGCCACTTCTACTGTCAGGTACTAGATATGCTCTCAACTTGGCCTCCAAGATGGAATAGATGAGAGAGATTTTGTCAGCAGAATAATCACAGCTAGGGGTCAAATTAACATCACTGATAAGATCAGACTTAGGTGTTACCAAGTCACAAACCACTTTAAACAAGTGAGCTAGACCAGATTCTGCTGACACAGTAGGAGTAGAGGGGGGAAAGCCTGAACAGCTGACATCACCACTGTTGGAAATGTATGTGTTTACAAGGTCTGATTCAGTCATTATAGGGTTAACTTGTATTCCTAGTTTGCTATTGTTTAGACTGACCTGGAAGGGATACCTGGCACCAAGCCAATGGGGGATTTGCCCGGGAAAAGTAGCTTCTACTTTGATGCAGATTGGTCATTTGTTTCAGGTGATTTCCTTTCTAGGGTCAAGAAGAAGGAGACAAATCTCCATTACGTGTGTGCTTGTCTTGTCTGTAGGAAGCTTAGAAATGTAGCTCTTAGTATCATGTTAATTTGTAGAAATCCCGTGAACCCTTTACCCTTAGTAATAAAGGTTTTTTAAAGGCAAAGAACTCTCTTCTTTCCAATAGAGCAAGATCCATCAAATAGTCTGAGTATTAAACAATTATTGACTATTTTACAACCACCACCACCACCTCATAAACCTGCAGATGGGCTTTATGGTGTGCTCTGTCCTGACAAAGAACCCCAAGTAACTTTTAAAACTTAGTTTTTTAATTAGTACATCGAATAAAAGGTACTGTCTCATCTGTTCTAAACCAATTTGGGCCACTGAGAATATCATACAAGTTTCAGTAGGTTCTATGAAATAAAACAGAATCATTACATTTCACAATTTTGCAAGCTATTTTTTAGAATGTGGAGTATATCTGAATAAATAATTGCTTAGATTTTATCCCAATGTGTTTACAGCCAGGTTAGCATTAATAAGACTGTAATTACTATAATTTAAATAGAGTACTGCTCAAAGAAAATGGTGTAACACAACTTCCTAAAATAAAGCAGATCTCACACTGACTCACTAAAAGGATAATATTGTTTTTCTTGTTTTAACATAAAGGACCAACAACTAATGTTGCTTCTCACGGGACCATATCTCAGTAGACATCTGGAAAACTCACTAATTAATTAATAGATTCATTAATTAGACAGCTGTACTGAAAGAAAAGAATTTAATTGTTGGATTAATAACCCTACTAATTAATGCTACAGAAAACCATCAACCTTATAGCCGAGAAACTGCTGACTTCCTAAATGCCCACCTGTGTAATTAACATCATTATTTGCAAACATACTAGGAAAATATAGAGTGACTTACAGCACCATATGTCATATGGGAATACTGGTGCAGAACTCTGTTAACAGGGATTGTGACCCTTGTCTTCTGAATACACAGAAACAGCCCCACAACAACTGCAATGATTCTGTCTTGAGTATGTAAGACTTTTACAGAAATGTAACCATGTGTGAACTTGGGAAAACGAACTATTCTATAGGGAATATAACCTACATTCCAGTAGCATGAAGATTTAAGAATAAAACACCAAGAGAAAATGAAACTAATAATTTTATAAGTAGATATTGGTGCACTAATAATAGTCAACAACAACAACAATACATCAGCACACAAAGATGCACATGGTGTGTTTCCCTTATTTTCATCCTAGCTACCAGTGTTTGAAGCAGATTTTTAGGAGGTATTTTCATGCAATTTCTCTTTTCTGTTTTCCCACCAATCCATTGCTTTTTTGGGCAAATGTCTATCGATTCTTCTCCCAAAGCCCTAGAATTGCTATTTCCTATCATAGTTAATGAGGGAGGAGCCACTGCTTAATAAGCTAAATACACATCTCTTTCTGAACGAAAGGCCTGAAAAAATGATGTGTTAGGGAAAAGAGTGCTACAGTCAAGTCCAGCAGCACATTCAGACCAACAAGAATCCAGCTATTCTGCTGCAGAACAACACAGCTACTCTCTGAAACTATGACTGCAGTCAGACAACAGGTGGCCAGACGACAGGCTGCACTCTATTTTATCTGGTATTATTTGTTCTGGAAAGGTTTGTCCAAACACGCCACCCTTAACCTGCCTAACTACGTGCTCACTCCGTGGCTGACTGTTCAGATTATTGCTGCACGGTAAACGCAGAGTGGGTGGTCGGTGGCATCCTTTAAAAAAAACTATCTTTCATGCATGTGCAGAAGCACTCATTTGAAGCACCACTCCATTTCGATAGATCTGTGATCCCTCCACCAAGTACTGTGGCCCCCTCAGCCTCCTCCGCTTTGCCTCTCTTCCTTGGAATGCAGATTTACATGAGATTAGCCCCATTGACTTTAGTCCATTTACTCTCGTGTCAATCATGGAATGCTCTCAAACAGCAACTCTGAAGCAGAAAAGAGTTTGCATGGGGGAAAGTGGGATGGGGAGTAGGGTTGCCAGCTCCGGGCAGGGAAACTCCTGGGGATTTGAGGATGGAGCCTGGGGAGGACAGGGACCTCAGTGGGGTACAATGCCATACAGCCCACCTTCCAAAGCATCCATTTTCTTCAGGGGAACTGATCTCTGTAGTCTGGTTAACATTCACCCCTTACTTTAGCCAAGGTCTAGAAAGCCCTGCACACACTTTTGGGGCAGATATTCAGCCCAAGTTTGCTCAGAAGTAAGGTTGCCTGGATTTAAAAAAATTCCAACTTTACAGTCTCCCTGAATTAGGGATGCCAGCCTCCCCAGGTTCCCTGCCAATATGGGAGCCTGACTATTTTCACCAGCTTTCCAACCTCAAGGAATAGGAGAGATGGATTGGGGGGGGGGATTTGTCACTTAAAAACAACTCCCCCAGGGCTCCCGATCCTGAAAGAATGTTTGGCCGCGGAAATGCGCAAGCAGTGATTCATAACCCTGGGGCAAAGATCTGCTTATGCACACACTGCTAACTAAATTTAAAAATGGCACCAAGATGGAAGTGTGTGATCAGACTTCCCAAATGGCTTGAGGGCATGATGGATTGATCAGACATCCAGAAATGCGGGGTGAGACCAAAAATCAGACTTTCCCCAGTGTCAAAAATTGGTGAGAACGAGGCGCCAACAACTGGGGAACAGGAGACAGATGACTGCTAACTAAATTTAAAAATGGCACCAAGATGGAAGTGTGTGATCAGACTTCCCAAATGGCTTGAGGGCATGATGGATTGATCAGACATCCAGAAATGCGGGGTGAGACCAAAGATCAGACTTTCCCCAGTGTCAAAAATTGGTGAGAACGAGGCGCCAACAACTGGGGAACAGGAGACAGATGTTGCTGTCTGAACCTGCATTTTAAATCTGAAGAGCAACAGCAACAACATCAGATCAAACAGCATGTCTGATTGCAGCCTGTCTTCAGGGAAAAGAGTTCGAAATTAGCATTCTCCCTGACAAGCAAATACAGAATGAATGTTTCATGTGAGTGCCCACCTGTTATCTGAAGTTCAGGCACGTGCATAATATTGTGTACAATATTGTGATCTTATATTTCCATTCTTATAACATGTAATTACATTGATTTATTTTTAGCTATGCAGGTCTATAACAAGTTACTTAAGTTCAAAATTTAGAACTATCTTTCCCT
>NW_015175987.1:770339-775785 GCF_001447785.1 Gekko japonicus | reverse complement strand
ACATGTTTTAGGACCAGGATATCTGAAAGACCAACTTCTGTCCATCACCTAAGATCTGCTGACAGTGCCTTGCTCCACATTTCCACATTTGTAAGCATGGCATGCCAGGACTTATATGGTTATTGCCCAAACCTGTGGCCCAAGTAGAACTGTAAAAGGTCCTGCAGGGTCCTGATCTTCTGGGAGCTCATTCCACCAGTATGGAGCTGCCACCAAGAAGGATATGGCCCTGGTTATTGCCATTCTGATGTCTTCAGGGCCCAGGAGGGTCATTCGATTCTGGGACCATGAATGCAGTGCTCGCTAGGGTACATATGGGAAAAGGCAGTCCCTCAGGTATGTCGGCCCCTGACCATACAGGGTTTTAAAGGTGAGAACCAGCACCTTGGAGCGAATTCGGCTTCAGCACAGGCTGAATGTGCTTCCACATAGGGAGGCCCATCAGAAGCCAAGTCATTGCGGTCAAGGAAGAGAACAAGCTGCCTGATCATCCGAAGATTAGAAGGCTGACTTGGCAGTGGCTGCTACATGGGCCTCCATTGTTAAGGAAGCATCCAAGAGCACTCCCAAGCTCCTAACCTCCGACGCCGGGACTAACGGCGCCCCATCGAAGGTCGGGAGTGGTATCCCTGCCCTCAGACCACCCCGACTCAGGCACAGGACCTCCGTCTTTGTTGGATTCCATTTCAGTCAGCTCTGTCTAAGTCAACCAGCCACAGCTTGTAATGCCCGGTCCAAATCTTCCGGTCTGAAGTCAGACTGGCCACCCAACAACAGATAGAGCTGGATGTCATTTGCATACTAGTGACAACCCAGCCCAAGCCTCCAGGCAATCTGGGCAAGGGGCCGCATATAGATGTTAAATAGCATCAGGGAAAGCACAGCCCCTTGAGGCACGCCACAGTTCAGATTTGGAGGCCATGGTTGTAGATGCTCTAATTTTTTATATATATATATTGCGCCTCCCTCTACACTTCCATCTTTTTATCAGCTGACCCTCCCTAAACACTGAAGGTCTTTTCTTTTTGGCTAGAGAGGCAGGGCCATGGCTCAGTGGCAGAGCATCTGTGTAGGATGCAGAAGGTCCCAGCTTCAATCCCCAACATCTTCAGTTAAAGGATCTGACAGTAGTTAATATGATAAACCTCTGCCTGAGACACTGGAGAGCTGTTGTCAGTTTGAATGGACAGTACTGACTTGGATGGACTAAGGGGCCTAATTCACTGGAAGGCAGCTTCATGTGTACGTGCTTTTACCTCTGCTATTTTGCTGGATAGATTCTAGGGAGCAGTTTATCCAGATAAGATAGTGTCCTTGTGGATCTGGTGCAACTGAAACATTGGTTGCTGTGTGAGATGAGATGCTGGACTAGATGGATCATTGGTCTGTCCAACAAGGCTCTTCTGGTGTTCTTATGAAGGCCTCGGCCTCTCCGCTCTGTTGTTGGCCCTCTGTGTGAGATGGGATGCTGGACTAGGTGGACCACTGGTCTGATCCAGCAGGGCTCTCCTTAATGTTCTTATCAGGGGAAGGCCTCGGCCTCTATGCCCTGTTGTTGGACCTCCAGAGGAACTGGTTGGCCACTGTGTGAGGATGCTGGGCTAGATGGACCTTCAATGGTCTGATCCAGCTGGGCTATTCTGATGTTTTTATCAGGAGAAGACCCCGGCCTCTCTGCTCTGTTGTTGGTCCTCCAGAGGAACTGGTTGGCCACTGTGTGAGATGGGATGCTGGACTAGGCAACTGGTCTGATCCAGCCCGGCTCTTCTTAAGGTTCTTATCAGGGGAAGGCCTCGGTCTCTATGCCCTATTGTTGGACCTCCAGAGTAACTGGTTGGCCACTGTGTGAGACAGGATGCTGGGATAGATGGACCTCCACTGGTTTGATCCAGCACGACTCTTCTGGTGTTCTGATCCTTATTTACTTTACGAGGTAATAGAAGGATTACTGAGAACATGGATATCAAGCATTTTGAACATTCAAGAAGAATCTTAAGACAGATCAGTTTTTCAAGACTGTTTGAAAGAAGCAAATCAGAAAGACAGATAAATACATACCACCAAAGAAAGCATGCTTTCGAGCAAGGGAAACCTTTACCTTTACTAAAGAAATAATGTTGCACACAACAGGGATAAATGTGATTTGAAATACAAGGTTTGGGCTGATTTCCTTTTTGTCTCACTGGGAAATCTTTGAAAACAAAAGAAAAAATTAATCCAAGGAATCTACAGTATGTATTCTTCACCTAGGATTAATAACCACTGAAACTGTAGAAAGATATTTGTTCATGATATCCCTACAAAAGTAAAATTAATGAAAAGCGAGACAGAAAATGTCATTGTATGAAGAATGATCTTTGTTGCCTTTGCCAATATTCTGAAATGGAAAATTTCAGATTTGGTTTAGGAAAACTGATGCAAGAGTTATTTCAATGTTGCCTTCCCCAATGTCTTATTATTGCTTAACAGCACAAATATAGACACCTACTTAGAGTTGTGAGTGAAGTCAATAAATGCATTTCATCACTACTTCTGCAATAGCAAAAATCCCTGCAGAAATGTTTTTGACAAGCATAAAAAGAATTAAGAGAAAATAGAATGGTTTACTGCCTGCATTAGATTGACCACTGACTGAAACTCAAAAAGATAGGCCAGGTGGGTAAACTGGTGAAAAATAAATCAATGATACAGCTCTTTTAGAAATAGATTCCCTTAACTCCTAACTCAGACTGTTGGTCTCTCTTTTATACTTGTATCATGTTATCAATCATGTTTATTGCAGTTGAGCTTGAAGTCCAACACAAACTGGGTGTTTATTGTGCAAGGCCCTGTACAGAAACAAAGCAATAAATAGTTTCTTTCCCCCAAAATTTACACCAAATGTACAAAAAGGTTTTTAAAAAAGCTAAAAACACAGGAATCATTTAAGCTGTGAAGTGCCTATTTTGGTTACCCATTTTCTGGATCTGCTAAGCATGCACATATAAAGTGTAATATGGACAGTTCAACCTCCTGGACCCCCAAAATAGCCTTTAGTGTCACTTCTGCCACCAACTTGATATTATAGGTATATTAATAGTCTGCTCAAGGCAAACCCCACAATTCTTTTCTTCAGTGAGTAATCACGTGTGAGATAGAAAATACGATCCCACACACTCCTTTTGTCCCTTGGATAGCAGAATGCCCCTGATCCAGTACCAGGAGAGAAAATAATGAACCAAAACACTCCCCAAAGTTTGGGAATAAACCTTCCCAGAATTTGGGGGGGTGTTTGGATGTTGTGGGAAGGTATAGGAGTGGAAAGAGAGGAAGCTGGTAATGGAAATACCTGTTAGCACATCTCTTGATTGAACAGAAGAGACATGCTGACTAACAGCTGATGGTTGGATAGACCTGGCCTCCACCCATGGCCGTTTACATTTTAAAGACTGAACTGGTCTCAAACTTACCATGCTGGCATTGTCCCCTCTGAAGGTCCCACTGATGCCCAAATACTGGCATCGGACACAACAGATCCCACCTCCACAACCAGAAAATGGTGGCTGGGCTAGTGAATTCCTGGACTCCCATGAGGCTTGGCTCTCACAGCAGGCATTTCCTCCCCCCACCACTTTTTAATGATTTTAAACTGGCAACTGAAATGTGTTATCTCAAAATAACACAATAGTAATATGTGCCTCAGGTGACCTGCTTTCCTTTTTAAAAAGGAAGTCTTTAGCCCTTTTTTTGCAGAGATATAAAGGAAATGGTATATCTCTCCACAATGAAAGTGGCTAGAGACTTAAAAAAAAAAAAGATGGGGATTCAGAGGACCTGATACTACGGTTGCGGGCCACGCCATTTGAGGGGAAAACTCTTTGTTTTCCCCTCAAATGGCATGGCCCCGCCCCCAGCGTGCAACGTCACTTCTGGGTGACGCGCACGCGGTGGTGGGGTTTCCCCTGGGCCCCGATTCCGCGGGAGCGGAAAGTGGGGCTCGAAAGCGGGGGGAAATCCGCCCCCCGGGGGCATTTGTCAGCCCTACCTGATACACATATTCCTATACTGATATTTTGATATAATACTAATTTGCTATATAACAATAATGATGATGATGATACAAAAAAGGCCTGGTGGCAGGGGGAGGAGGAAGAAGAAAAGTTGGTTTTTAAACAGTACTTTTCTCTACCATAAGGAGTCTCAAAGCAACTTACATTGCCTTCCCTTCCTCTCCCCACAACAGGCACCTTGGGTTGTTTTTTATTTTATAAGGTTTATTGAAAAACAAAATTTCAGCTTACATATATACCAATCCATACAGACAGTTAAACCTTTAAACAACATAGTGCCATGAGTTCAGATACAATTACAATAGCGTATGCAACTAAAACAATGATAGTGAGTACAACTAGAACAATCGGAAATCCTTATCAGAATCATCACCTTATATCATTAATTTATGGCATCACCAAATTGAAAAGAAGAAGAGAGAAGAAAAGATTACTCAGACCTAAGAATATATAGTCATTCTGTATAGCTGGGATGTGTTGGTAGTATGTTGTTTTCTGCAAAATATGCTAACAGCAGGAACCACTTGCGAACGAATCTAGAGTGGGGCCCCATGTTTCCTTTTGTGTGTGCATCATAAGTATCTGCCACTTTGTCCATGACATAGTGATCCCAACACTTATTATGCCATTGAGAAATGCATGGAGGATCAGGATTTTTCCAGGAGGCGGCAGTGGAGAGCTGCGCTGTGGCTATTAGTGTGGCGGCTAGCTCGGAAATCTTCACTTCTTGGTCATTAATGGTGAGGCAGCTTGTGAGGTAGGTGGGGCTGAGCGAGTTCTGAGAGAACTGTGACTGGCTCAAGGTCACCCAGCAGGCTTCATATACAGGAGTGGGGAATCAAATCCAGTTCTCCAGATTAAAGTCTGCCACTCTTAACCACTATACCATGCTGGCAGCCAAGCCTCATGGGTCCAGGAGCCCACCTATCATTTTCTGGCTTTGAGATGGGCCCTTCCACAATACTGCCACAGTAAGTCTGGGGATGTTTTTTTTTTCCCTCCTTTCCTTCCCTCTCCTGCTGCCTGTGGGAAGGGGTGGTGGTAAAAATGACAGAAATATTGGTCCCCAAATTTTGGGACCATAATAAATAAATTAAATAAAATTAAAATAGACACAAGAGACACCTCACAGAGAAATTGCTAACTGTGAAATGTTAAATATGTTGTCGAAGGTTTTCACGGCCAGAGTTCATTAGTTGCTGTAGATTTTTCGAGTTGTGTGGCCGTGGTCTTGGCATTGTAGAACCGGACGTTTTGCCAGTAGCTGTGACTGGCATCCTCAGAGGTATAACACAGAAAGATGGAGTACTCTCTGTGTCAAGGTAAGAAGAAAAATGGTAGGCAGGTAATTTATATCTACTCCAGAAGGTGGGGTAGGGCTGCGTCATTATCTTGAA
>NW_015175987.1:736781-770094 GCF_001447785.1 Gekko japonicus | reverse complement strand
TGACTCAGCCCTACCCCACCTTCTGGAGTAGATATAAATTACCTGCCTACCATTTTTCTTCTCACCTTGACACAGAGAGTACTCCATCTTTTTGTGTTATACCTCTGAGGACGCCAGTCACAGCTACTGGCGAAAAGTCAGGTTTTACAATGCCAAGACCACGGCCACACAACCCGGAAAATCTACAGCAACTGTGAAATGTTAAGGTTTTGTTTAACTGGTTCTTGGATTTGATATCCAAATCAAAGTCCTCTCAGAAGCTAATGGATAATCCTGATATTAAAAAGACCAGTGTGAACAGTAAGTGAAGGGCAGTCATACCTAGTGACCTATGTCTTTTTATATTACATTTCACTCTTTCATACTTTTATTTTAAAATTAAAGTACACTTTATTATTGTACACTTTATTTATACAGTGTATTAGTGACTGTAATCCTCATGGCCTGAAAACCAACAGGCAGTTAGCCATAGGCTTAAGCTATACAAGACTGTATGTCATTGCAAAAAAGACAGGAAAGGAAAGATATTTTTAAGTGCTGATGTATTTGTTAATACTGTCAAGAAAAAAATGTTCACTTAACTTGTATTCATTAAAACATGAGTAATTGGTCAGTATTAGGAGATGATAACTGGTCTGTTGAACAGGAGTGCAAGGCAATGCCAAGGGCTTTCAATGGCATATGAAACAAGTTAATTACCACAATAAAGAAAGATAAAGTAGTACTGCTGCCCTTAGTATTATGTCAACTGAGAACTGAATACTTCTAGTAGGTCTATAATGGATATAATACAGTGATTGTGCTGTTGTATACAAATAGTGAAACCGTTGAAATTTTAAGATTAATACCACTGTTTGTAATAAGCAATTCCCAAGATTTAGAAAACTGGGCAAGCAAGGTTAGTTAGTCTGTTTAATATATTTGACTTGTAGCCCACCTGCCCCCACACAGCAGGGCTCAGGGCGGGCAACAACAAGTACTAGCAACAACATTAAAACAATAAATAATCATTACATATTAAAACCCAATTTATAACAACAGTTTAAAACTAGTCAGTCAGATGGCAGCCAATAATTTGACACAGCTTGGTGCATTTTCTGTCAAAAGAGATTATACTTCATGTGCATCTGTGGATGTTAAGATGATAATATGGCAGATGGACAACCAAAGAACAAGCAACAAAGCAGGGCACGGGGAGGCCAATGCAGATGGAATTGCCACTGCCTAGGGTTGCCAGGTCCTCTCTTCACTCTGGCAGGGGGATTTGGGGGTCTTCTGGGGGTGGATGGGGATGCCCCCTAGCCCACCCACAAGCCCCACCCCCAAGAGCCTACACCCACCAGGCCGCCCTTCTCCCTCCCCTCTTGCCTGACTTAAAGGGCTTCAGATGATCGGTGGGAACCATGTGGCCCACGGACCAACTGGAGAGCCCTTTAAATCTAGCAGGAGGGGAGGGACAGTGGCGATTGTGGGTCGCATGCTCGGCTTGCAAAAAGACTCTTAAAGGGTCTTTTTGTGAGTGGGGTGGGGGCTGCAACATGCAGGGGTGGGAGAAATCAGCCCTGCACACCACAGCCCCCCTCCCCACCCCTCCCTCCTGCTAGATTTAAAGGGCCCTCCCGCTGATCCGCAGGCCACGTGGTCCCCGCTGATCAGCTGAAGCCCTTTAAATCTGGCAGGAGGGGAGGGAGGGAGGTGGCCGGGTGGGTGGTCACTCTTTGGGGCAGGGCTTGGGACGGGACTTCCCCCACCGGCTAGCAGGCCAGGGGTGGATTGAAGCCTTTAGAAGCAGGGGTTCCCCTGCCCAGATCTGGGGGCTGGCAACCCTGCTACTGCCTCAACCACAGGCCCGGCAGAACTGCATTAAGTCCCACAGGACCTGGATGTCACTTGGGAGAGCATTCTACCTGGTCGATGCCAGAACCAAGAAGGTGCTGGCTGTGATTGAGGCGAATGTTTAATACACCAATACACTTCACACAGAACTTCAGTTTTTTCCATAGGTCCTGTTCTCAAATTATGAATATCAAATGAACACATCTTATTATAAAGGATATATCACATGCAAACAATTATTTGGTTTAATCTTGCAGGATCAGTGAAGGTCTAATTATTCAGGTAAGTGTAGGATTTCAAATAATGGTTATTTATTTTTTACCACTGTCAGTACAAGATTGTGGGTTTTTCTACCCATCAATGCTTTCCTTGGAAGCCTTGCTGTCACTGTGCCTTGGCAGTGGGGTTTCCAGATGGTAGGCTTTCCCACATTTCCCCCACCAGTTGGAATAAAGAGGCAGACACCAGAGTTGGGATTAACTGAGGACCACTTTATTGAATATTTACCACCTTTCTGCAGCAGGGGCCAACCCTCAGTGTGGATCAGGGCAAGGCAGGTGTCAGCTTACTGACCAACTCCTTGCCTCCTGTTGGGCAAGGCACCAATGTCCTGACAGCGAGCCATCGAACTGGCTCACCCTCGCCCAACCTGGCCAACTGGGAACCACCCTAACCCCCCAACCCCTGTAGCTCATGAGGGAGAAGCCCTGCCAGAGCGGCTTTGAAGGCAATCCCCCATTCCCCACCCTGGCTCCCGAAGCCCACGTGCAGATCCTAATGGACCCCTTTTACCCAAGCAGGATAGGTGCTCTCTGGTGCTCACCATATCCACTTTTATCTTCCTGCACTCGCCTGCCACTACCAGGGCCAAGCCTCTGCTTAGGACTCTGTGCCTACCAGGCAGCCCAAGGCAGCCCACAGTCCTTGCTGCAGGTCCTCAAGAAAAAAAAATGTTGCCCTTATCAGCAAGATGGACACACACACCCCTATACAGGTCCTCCCATTTCCCTTGTATCCCAGGGTGAGGTAAGAATCACCCCAGCCCTCCGTGCATTATTTTCATAAGCACCTTATTCACTTTCTTTCTTGCCCTGTCCAGGCATCTGGGGTCCTCTTTCCCCTGCCACACCTGGCAAACAATCAGCACCCCAGGCCACCTGTTCCTGATGAGCTCCAGGTCAGCCATAGGCCTTTCCTTTCATAAGACCATGATCATTTCCACCCAAGTGGATCACTAGCGTGTGAGGTGGAGGACCCTTCATCCCCTCGAATAAAAGCAGCATGAAACCCAGATAAAAAAGTAGTGGGGAACTTTTTTGTAAGAACTTTTTAGTGTTCCATATCTGCCTTCGTGTTTCAAGCAGTTGTGGAATTTCTCTTCTGAGGAAACAGTTACATTCACTATAAAATTGAAGCACTGTTGGTTAGTGACAAAGCCACCTCAGGACTAAGGAGTCAGTGTGTCCTGGAGGGGCTAGAACTCTACCTGAAGAAACAAGTTCTTACTTTGCGGGTGCTGCTGCATCTTGGGTGTGTGCCTCTTATCAGCATTGGCTAATACATTTGCTATGGCTGTTCCTTGAAACGTGGGATTTGATCAAGGTGATCCATGCTTTGACAACATCCAAGTTACTCTAATGCAATCTGCATGCATTTTAAAAACTTCCCAGAAACTTTAACTGCCAAAATATGGCAGCCAAGCTATTCTTGAGGGCTGTCTACAGGGTTCATATCATTCCGTGTTAAAAGATAAGGGTTGCCAGCCCCCCTAGTGGAGGCCGAGTTCCCCCACAACCAGGCTGTCCCCCAGGTGCTGATCAGCTGGCTGACGGGGGGACTTACTAGGACAAACACAGAAGACCCAAGCCACATCACTGGCATTGCACAGGAGGTGACATCATGCCAGCATGATAACTCTATGGTAGAAGCTGTTTTAACCATAGAGTTTTTGCCCAAACACCAAATGTAACTCAGACATCACTTCCTGTACAATGCCAGCAACGTGGCTTGGGCCTTCTCTTTCTCCTAGCAAGTCCCCCATCCCCAACTGGTTATCAGGAAGGGCCTGGCAACACTGGCTTTTAGAATGTTTCAGTAAGAATTCAGAGTGTTGGTTCTTCCCTTTAAGGACCTGAAAAGCTTGGGGCCAGAATACCTAAGAGCCAGTTTGGTGTAGTGGTTAAGTGCGCGGACTCTAATCTGGGAGAACCGGGTTTGATTCCCCACTCCTCCACTTGCACCTGGCTGCATGACCTTGGGCAAGCCATAGCTGTGATAAGAGCTGTTCTTGAAAAAGAGCAGTTTCTGTCAGAGCTCTCTCAGCCCCATCTACTTCACAGGGTGTCTGTTGTGGGGAGGGGAAGGGAAAGGAATTTGTAAGCTGCTCTGAGACACCTTTGGGTAGTGAAGGGCGGGGTATAAATCCAATCTCTTCTCTTCTCTTCTTCTCCTCCTATACTGTCTAGCCCACCTCCTAAAATACACCTCCCAAGGCCTATATAGTGTGTTTTCACCTGCTGAGGTGAGGTACAACTAAAGACAGGGCTTTTTTCATTGGTATAATCTCAATGGTACCCTCCCTGCTGAGGCTCACCAGGTGCCTATGCCAGGCCAAAACATTTCTTTTTACCCAGGCTTTTAACTAAGGAGCTTTAAAAATCTTCATAGATGTTTTATGGCTCACTTCAAGCCTGAAGATTGTTCTTTGGATTTATTTATTTTTTGCTGGTCAATATTTCATGCCCATGGCTTATTTTTAATGGCTTGTTTTTAATAATGACAATTTATGTTTTTATAATCGCATGGCATTATTTTTACTTCTGAGCAGCCTTAAACAGGTCTCTGGAGAGGCCATATATAAATTCTCTAAACAAATAAACAAACCCACCTTTTTTATCAAGCTAGAAGTCATTTTTATATTTTCTGTCTACCACATGAAAATAATGAAATTTTCTCGTTAAGTAAACTACAAGGAAATATTAATCTACTGAGAGTCAAGTCAAATTTATTGTTACAGTCAATGACCAGTGCACAGTCTACTGAGAGTAAAACTTCAAGAATGTCTTCTGTTCTCTTGGTTTGTTTTGTGCTGTATATGTTGCCTTTAGATCAATACCTGACCTGTTAAGAATGCACCACCAAGTATTTAATGAAAAAGGAAGAATCAAACACAAACATATACAATATATCATGGGGCTGGACTGCATAGGATTGCTTTTCCTGTCTGAGAGAGAAGAGGAATCAGTACAAATTTTGGCAGCGCTGTCTGTCAGAGGAGAATAGGTCCAGGTGGGCAGCCAGGTTGGTCTGAAGCAGCAGAACAAAGTGTGAGTCCGGTGGCACCTTTAAGACCAGCAAAGCTCATACCTTGAATAAAACTTTGTTGGCCTTAAAGGTGCCACTGAGCAGCTCAAACTTTATCAGAGGAGGTCAGTTAATAACTAGGGAAACTGGTTAGTGATGCAAGATTGCTCCAAGCAGTTTTGTCTTCTTCCGTTCACCCTTTTGAATTTCTGAAGGTACCCTAATAGGATTTCTTAACTGTAGTTTTTCAGTAGACAGTACAAACAACATATTTTCCTCTCATAATCTCTTCCTCTCATTTCTAAATGTTTATCTGCTTGAACCCAAGAGACGGAGTTGGAAACCTGAATAAATTAATTTTCATAGAAGGACTTCAGATCAGCTGTGCAGCAGCCTCTCTTCAGATTCAAGGGATTTTGGAGTGTTTGCAAATGCAAATTACTGTATCACTAGTATTTCTGGCTAGGATGGTATCACAGGCATCCAATCCATTAGGCTATGTACATACTTGAGGGGTTTGTACTATTTATTATTTGCATGTAATCTAAGGCCAAGATTGGGAGGAGGAGCCATGGGTGCCCTTTACCAGGATCTGGCAATCCAGGGGTCTACGCCAAGCTTCAAGCCTATTATTTATTTAGATATTTATACCCTGCTTTTCTCCGCAGTGAGGACCAAAGCAGCTTTACATTATTATACTCCTATACTCCTTCTAGTTTACATTAAATACTAAACTCATTCTGATTTTCCTTCTTGCTAAGGCAAATAACGCCATTCTGCTAGAGACATAGTGGTCAAGGTCCGAGAGTAAAAATTTGACCAGATGCAGATTGGAGAGTCCATTATGCTGCGGAATAATAGGGATGATGTACTTTAGCCTAAGGGCTTCATGCCATGGGCATCTCAGAATATAATGTACAATATCATCAACTTCCCCCATATCACAAAGACAAAGTCTAAGGGAGGCAGGGATACCAAAGAAACGTCCAGTCCTGATCACTGAGGGCATGGATTGAAATCTTAAAGCTGTAATTCCAGGCAGGTTAACTTCTCTAAATACAGGGACCCATCCTTGTTGAACACCCATTCCTTCAGTTCCCATGCTTGAATTTTATTCCTTAATAGATAATCAGGAATTGAAAATTTCAATTGAATTGAGGCCAAATGGTCACCTAATCTCTTGGAGGCATTCAGGTGCAAACTAAAACTTAACCCCCCCAGGGAATCCTGGGGTCGTTCTAAACATTTTCTCCAATAGGATAGAATTCTGACATTGACTCTGGCATTCAATGAGGTAATTCCCAGTTCAGCCCTCATTAATGCCACTGGCGCACCCCTTGGCAAGGTGAGAATCCACCTCATAAAACAATTCTGTACTATTTCTAATGAGGACAATCTGATCTCCCCAGGCCCAGATCTCTGATCCATATAGCATGGCTGGAATTATCTTACTCCCATACAGTTTAAGAATGGGGTCTACCATGCCTCCTCCCTTAGAAAAGTAGAACTTCAGTAGAGCCCCCAAATTCTTCATAGCAGCAGCTTTTAATGATGTAAGGTGGGGGCACCGGGAGAGAGTTTCAGAAAAGGTTAAACCCAGATATTTATGTGTGCTGCATTGTTCAATCTGGGTGCCAAGAATGCTCCAGGTAGATTTCTTTGGGCATTTCCTGAAAACCAGAACTTTTGACTTGGCATACTCTTTTGATTTAATTTCAACCTGCTGGTTCTGGTCCAACCTTCTGGGGCAACAGAAAACAACTCTGTACCATCCTCTACATGACAGCCCTTCAAATACTTGAAGAGGGTTATCCTATCACCTTTCAGTCATCTCCTCTCCAGGCTAAAGATACCAAGCTCCTTCATGAGCTTCCTTGGCACAGTGGAAATTCAAATCTGGATCTTCCAGATCCTAATTGAACACTCTAACCCCTACATCACACTGGTTCTCATTAACTGATATAGCATATTTATATTGTTTCAAAAATAAGAGACATTTCTGTCTTCTGGGCTACTGGAGCTTTTTTGGTTTTATATTATACTAGGAGGAAGGGCCATTGCGGCCCGAAATGAAATGGGCTTCTAGAACAGGGCCTGGGTGAGTGTGGCATTGTGGAAGAGCCATGCTCCCCCCCTCCCGCAGCCCTGGCCGAGCACGAGGCACCCCGCGGCCCCTGACCGACCTGGAGCCATGAAGGAGTGGGGGGCCGGGTGTGTGCTGGTCCCCGCTGGGAGCCACAGGCAATCGCCGGCAGGACAGAAGGCCACCCAGAGGCCACAGCATCACCAGAGGCAGCCCATGGCCCCTGACCGACGTGGAGTGACGGAGAGGCGGAGGAGCGTGGGTCCGGGTAAAGCAGCAGGGGCTGGCATCAGGGTAGCAGGCGACACACTGTGGAGGCAGGAAGAGCCGCCAGGCCAGGGGAGAAGGAGGTGAGAAGGCAGGGTGCCAGGTGAGCAAGCCCTTTTGGCCACTGGAGCACGCACCACCCCTCGCCTCGCAGCTTACTGAGGCGGAAAGGCTGGGCGGCAGTTCTGACGGAGGGTGGGCAGGACTTTGACAACACATGGGCATGCAGCCACCAATGGATGGCGAGACCTGGTGATCGACAGGTCTCCTGGCCAAAGGCTGCAGGAGCGTGTTCCAGAAGTCACACGAAATGAGCTTTATATATAAGAGAGATCAATATACCATTATAACAATACCTGTAACAGGTTCTGCAAACTCCTAGCTTTCATTTAAAAAAAAACCCCTCTAGCAGAGACTTCTTTGGCAGAGATGTGCCTTTTCCCTTATAATTCCACAACAGAAAGGACTAGTGACTTACTTTTTTAAAAAAAGATGAAAGCTGGGAATTTGCAGAACATTACAATTATTGCTATAAACGTATACAGATATAATGATATGAAACTGGTGATTTAAAAAAGATGCCTCCTGGTGGTAGGGGAGAAAAAGGCCACTACGGGGCAGGGGAAACCTTCGCCATGTGAGAATGAAAATCCATATCTGCCCATCCACATGGCAGCCATCCAGGCTTTACTGCAATTTCCCCCAAAACATTGCAGCAAAGAAAGTTTAGGAAAGACTGAAGAAAAGGAAGTGAAACCCCAGGAGGTGCACAAGTGTACCATGATGCTGTAGGGAAGCAGGAAAAAACCACTTCCTAACAGCATTGACACCACACAGATAACCCATGTGCAAACGGCCCACAGTTTGGTTGTGGTTAGCTCCAATTCCATCTGGCTGTTTCAAATGCTAAGAAGAGATTTACATTTCACCCAGGCTAAAGGTAAGATATCAGTGTGATGGGAAATGGTCCTACACATGCATGTGTGTGACTGACCCACCCTCGGTTCGTTCCACCTAGGTGATGCCCCATACCAAAGGCAGAATGAATGAGTGAAACTTTTTAAGGCTAGCAAATAAACTGGTAAAGATTTCTCCTACAAAGCATGCGCACAGGAGCTCCTGGACTGATCAGTGGCCTTCAGGAGAGAAAAAGAGTCTCACTGAATCCCAAAAGTCAGTGCTGAACTGCCCAAAAGGACTCCAATTTATAGAGAATTGATCAAAGATTTTTGCATGGGCTGTTACAAATGTTAATGACCAAGTGCTTTTGTAAATCGTGGGACCATCTCACAAGGAGATGTCCTTACATTCCAGGATTTATATTTTATTTAAAAAATAACACAAGATAGCACTTCCAATTCTAAATGACAACCATGAAATCAGAATGTTCTTTTTGTGTTTGCAGTGTGAGATAAGACACATGACGCTGTCTGCTGAAGCCTTAAGTGGGGGTGTAAAAACTATGGGGAAAAATGTGGGTTCTCTTCTGTATACAGAAAAAAAATGCTTTATAAAACAGAGAGACAGGCATTGCATTTTGGGAGTCTTGTCCTGTGTGCTGAAAGCTGCTTGCTAACTAAAAGGACAGAAACAGCTATATGATTTCTATATATAAAGGGTACAATTCTCTGATCCAAACCTTTTACTATTAAAATTCTCTAACAACAATCAGCCATGGCTAAATGTAAAATTCTACATTGTAGCAAATCTACATTATTATTCTGGAAACAAGGGGACATATAAAGTGCCCCTGTGCCTTCCAAGAATGCAGCACTGTGCTGAATTTTGCCTTCATATTCTCTACCATACATTTTATACTGAGATTTCACTCCCTATGAAAATTAAAGCACAGAACTCAGGTACTAAAAGTGAACTCTGACACATCTATATAGGCTGCTGTTTCAGAATCAGGACATGCTCATTTTGCGTCTCTAATCAATTGCATTTAAAATTCTGTAAGAGTTCCAACTTTAAATTCCCATGAAGCAAAAATCGAACAAAATATCTATATGCACTGCTACACTCTTGAAGTCAGCTAATCCTTCACACAGACAAAGGCTTTGGGATGTAAATGCCCTTCTTTTATCTCAAGTGTGTGCAAATAATTCAATAGCTGTATCATGGCCTAAATAGAACCAATGGTTAATAAAAAAAAAATTCAAAATAACATAGGACTGACAAGCTAATTGGACAGTTTTCAAAGAAAGTTAAATGCAAGAGTCATTCAATATCATTGCAAATATAGTAGAAATGTAGAGCTATATGGGGGATTATCTGCGCTATAAGGATTGTGTAAACAATATCTAAATATAAAATTTGTTGAGTATGGTTGCCAGGTCTTCTCATTGCTCCGGCAGGGGGATCTGGGGGAAGTCGTGCAGGGAAGCTCTCGTTTGAGGGCAAAACTCTATGGTAAAACTGGCTTAAAACCATAGAGTTTCACCCTCAAGCCAGAGTGTTCCCGCATGATGATGACACTTTTGGCTGATGTCATCACATTGGAGAAGTCATGGGGGGATGTCACTGTTTGGGGGTGGGGTTTTCCCCACTGGCCAGCTGGCCAGAGGTGGGCTGAAGCCCTGAAAACTGGGGGAACCCCTGCCCCAACCTGGGGACTGGCAAGCCTATTGTTGAGATGTACATCAACAACCCAATCGTCATTATGGTACATCGACAACCCAATCGTCGTCATGGAAACTATGCACGGTATAACACACAGTATATACATGCTTGTGTACCTATAATGTTGCTCCAATGTTCCCATAGCCTTCAAGGTTTATGTAAAAATATTCATCTTTTATATTTCATTTTACAGCTTTCATGACAAAACACGACAAGGAGTATAGAAATGCTTTGGATTATTCATTTTAAAAGATATTTTAAAATGTTCCTCTTTTTGAATTTGCTTCTGAATATGAACGTTTTATCTCCCTCCACCTCCAAGTTGAGAAGAAAAATGGGCTGCCTGCCCAGAATTACAGAGGCATGCCAGCATGTCAAGTGCTGTCAACAGTGGTTGTGAAAGAGTGCTGGCTGCAATTGTATGATCACTGTGGCAAAACAGCCAAAGCATCTACCCTTTCTAACACAGTTGGCTTATAACCAATTGATTGACAGCTTAGCAGCCTCGATTAATTGGGGAGTTATATGCTTCCTGCCCTCCAGAGACAAAGGACTTTAGTGCTTCCATCATTAAATGCTCACCACTTAGCTTACCTTTGGCCTTACCCAGGACTCTATTTCATGCAAAGGGCTGTTCAGAGGTTATGGAGAGGGGCAGTCTGACAGACCAAACTGGGAAAAAAATATGTTCTCAGCAGACCTACCAATAGATCTCAACTTTATTGAAATATGTTTCAAATCAGGCCATCAGTTGTGCAACATAGCTCCATACCTGTAGTCATTTATCTGTAAATATGTACTGATAAAAGTAATTGTTCTAATTAATTTAATTAAGCTTACATAAATAATAATAATTGTATTTCAGGATCAAGTTGTGCATGAGAAATACTTTTCCACACCATACACCTTGAAAGGTAGCTTAACTTTATTTATTCATTTTAAGACTTTTTCCTGCTGGTCATTCTTATGCATTCTTATGTGTGAGGAGAACAATTCATAGATTTTTCATTAAAGGCATACAGGTTGCTGTATTTTCTGCCTAACTCCTCAGAGGATATTTCTAATCAAGTATTCCATTTGTTACAGACTTTTCATTTAGTATAAAGAGGGATAGGCTATTTCCCCTTTTGAACAATTTTATAATGGTCCTAGGGTTAAAAAATTATTTCAAGAACAGGCTTGGTGCGTGCTAACTTCTTTTAATTTCTTCTAAGACTCAGGATAAATGTCTCTGCTGGGATTTTTAAGTGTGACACAGCAGCAAGCTTTGCTATACTTTTTGAGTGATTAAGGGTTCATTAATTGTTCTGATTCACTTGAAGTCTCCATTCTCTAAATTGTTAGAGAGCAGAGTTTTAAATTATTCACACAGAAATCAGAACACAAAAGGAATATGCGTAATTTCTCAGCACCTTCTCCACACAATCACCAGTACACACCATTTATTAAGGGGTATTCAGATCTTCAGACTGATGGGATAGTTTTCCTCCTCCATGTTATTCAGATTGCTCCCTCACACACACAACATAAAGTGAAATATAATATGACAGCAAAGACTAAGAGTTGGGTCAATGTTCTCCGAATAATAACCTTCTTCAGTTAATGTATTGAAAGAGTCTTCTTAGTTGAATGATAATGACTCCCATGTTCCCATTTGCCCTCGACCACCTTCTTCTCGGTACCCAATTTATCTTTTTCTGACATTTAACAATGACTAATATGACATAGTTCTTGAGCCTTGCTGTCCTGCTTTGATCTTTGGTGAGTTCTATAGTCCTGTTAATTAATTCAAAACTCAGCGAATTACTTGAATTGATCCAATCTTGATTGATCTACACAATCATATCAGACCAATATCTCACTGAATGCATTTATCTTTGATTACTTTATATAATAATAAAGTTAACATTTAATAAGTAAAGTATTCTGCTGTCATTTTGCTACTTTAAATATTTGAAGTTTCTCTGCTCTATGTGACTATCAGATTGTAAAAATGTAAAAGCAGCACCAGAAAAACACAGATTGCTTTGCATAAGTCTTCATCAGTACAGTAGATGACTCTTTTTTAAAAGGTATCTTATCAAATAGATGTGAAAAGGAAAAGACCTTGGAACTCAAAAATAAGTGACAGAGAATGGCTGGTATTCACTTGAGAATATTCAATAATTCAGTTATGAAACTTAGAGCCTATTTAATGAAATACGTATTAATATCAGTTATCGTCCTAGTCAGACGGAGGGAACCAATGCAACACCAGGAATATCCGGAGAAGCACAGACCTATCAGGGATCACCAACATTTCTGAGCTTGTGGACACCTTTGGAATCAGGCCATTGAGCTATCAAGGTCACTACTATCTACTAACTCTGAGTGGCAGCAGCTCACCAGGGACCCACATATAGGTCTTTCACATCTTCTGTTACCTGGATTGCTCACAAGACTACACAGCTTAGAGGGAACATTGCCAGAGACCTATCAGGGATCACCAACATTTTTGAGCTTGTGGACACCTTTGGAATCTGACACAGAGTGGTGGGCACAGCCACAAATGGCTGCCAGAAAATACAGAGCCAAGCACAAAATGGCTACTGGAGAAGGAAGTCCAAGTATAGGAGGGGAGACCAATAATTTAAAAAATACACAAGGAAAGAGAATGAAAGATGAGTGAGGGAGAATGAAACCAACACTCTGGTGGCAACTGCCATTGAAATGACATGGTTTAATCAAAAGCATTCCACACAGAGTGTGGCAAAGATCCCCCAAATAGCTCCAGTTATCCAATAAATATATGAAGCTGCCATTTACAGAGTCAGGCCATTGAGCTATCAAGGTCACTACTGTCTACTAACTCTGAGTGGCAGCAGTTCACCAGGGACCCACATAAAGGTCTTTCACATCTTCTGTTACCTGGCCCTTTTAGCAGGAGATACCAGGGACTGAACCTGGGACCTTCTGCATGCAAAGAAGATGCTCTGCCAACTTAGTCACAGCACCACCACTGCATGAGTATGTTTCCACTGTATACATAAAGTGAAAAAAAGATTTACAGATACTTTAAATATGAAGTTGGAGTAAGTACGTACTCAGTATGAGTCCAGCTAATGTTGACATAAATGAAACACAGATAAGCATGTGCTTCACTTTTCTTTCAAACTTCAAACTTTTTTGTATCATGCCTAAGTGTTCTATGTTTATCAGCTTTAATTTTGTACCAATTGTATTATTTGAAGAGATCCTGTGAAGTTGACTATCCTTGTGACATTTTTCCCTTGACATACTCCTGTTTGCATTTTTCCATTCATAAATTAATTTATAAAGTTCAATTTGAAACATTCCTGGCAAACAGATCCTCAAAACAGGTAAATTCTGTAGCATCTTAATTGCATATGTGAAAAATCAAACCAAGCAATTTTCACCTTCTAAAATTCAGTCTGTACACATATAACTATCTGAAGTGGGACTCACTATTACCATATCTGCCCTTATTAAATGTATGAGGCAGGAATCACCAGCTGGGTTATTCCTCAATGACTGCTGACCGCAATTGAATCATAAGATTATCATACTAATCCGTTAACACCATTTTCATCTTCTTAATTAACATTCTTTATCATTTTATCTGGAACAGACCAAATTGTATTTTTAAAGGAAGTTTGAAACTATCTCTTTAATAACAAAGTGTAAATTATAATGCAATGTGAAGTGAAATATTGTCCTAATTACGCACTCAGCTATATTCCTTGCTATGCAATTTCAGCAGAATGATAAAATAAACTAACCCGGGAAGTGATAAATTAAGGCCACAAATCACTTACTAAGGATAAGCCCCA
Source organism: Gekko japonicus (assembly GCF_001447785.1). Lineage (NCBI taxonomy): Eukaryota > Metazoa > Chordata > Lepidosauria > Squamata > Gekkonidae > Gekko > Gekko japonicus. The sequence goes on along the minus strand of NW_015175987.1, from coordinate 756,153 downwards.
CTGGATATGATAGGATGACTCCAGATCAAACAGATTATGAAGCACAAGCTAGAACAGGAAGAGTTTACAGTAGGATATTTTGTCAAAGGCTTTCACAGCTGGAGTTCATTAGTTGTAGATTTTCCAGGGTGTATGGCCATGGTCTTGGCATTGTAGGACCTGATATTTCGCCAGCAGCTGTGACTAGCATCCTCAGAGGTATAATACAGAAAGATGGAGTACTCTCTGTGTCAAGCTGCCTACCATTTTTCTTCTCACCTTGATACAGAGAGTCTCTTATTGTTTATCTTTTAACAAAACATTAAATAATAAACCAGTACATTTATCCAAGACAGCTCACTTTTTTGTATAATTTAGAAAATTGCAGATAATGCAAATAAGTAAAGAGAAGTGAGGTTTCCAGTGGGAGAGAGAGGTATACTTGGAGAGACTGTGCCCCACCCCCCGCATCTCACCTGGGGGAACTGCGATCCCCTGCGATCCCCCCCGAAATGACCTCTGACTATTTAGGATTGCACTGGCAATCACCTCAGAAACTGAAGGGCAGAGTTTGGGGAGTGGAAGGAGCTTGGCAGGGATGTAATTCCACAGCGTCCATCTTCTGAAGCCGCCATTTTCTCCATGGGAATTAGTCTCAGTAGCCTGGAGATCACTTGTAATCCTGAGAGAATTCCAAGGCCCCACATGGAAACTGTCAACCCTACCACAGACCCAGGTGAGGGCTGGGTATCTCCCAGAATTCTGATTACCAAACTACAGAGGCCAGCTCCCCTGGAGAAAATGGTAGCTTTGGAAGGTTCACTATAGCATTATACCCTGCTGAGGTCCCTCCCCTCCTCAAACCCCACTCCACCCAGGCTCCAACCATAAATCTCCAGGAATGTCCCAATCTTGAGTTGGCAATCCTAGACCCAATGAGGTTGGCTCCTCCTGCACTAGTACTGGATCACGTATAAGGGATTTTATTTTATCTGGCATTGCACAACATCAGGGTTGAAGTAGGAATTGAAAATGTTAACTCCCACCTCAATCTTTTCACTCATATCTCCTCTCCAGCTTATATAACTGGCAAGCCCCAACTTGTCATCCCATCTATGTCCCAACACCTACATCATTCTCAGCATTGTACTTCCCCAAACTCACACAGCACTCAAACATACTAGGCACCATTCCGGAACCCAACTTAAATGACCAGTGGAAAACAGATAGTAACTAAGCCCCAACACTTCCACATGGATCACACAAATGCTCCCTCCCCCAGACTCCCTCCTCTGTAATTCAAACATATCCCTTGGAGGTAAAAACAAACCACACCAATTTACCTAAATATAAGGTCGTAAACCAACCCACCATCCAAGGCCAGAGCTCCATGCTTCAGGGAAATGCCAGAGAGAAGAAAATTTCTGGCATCACTTTCTAGTGTCACCAGGCAGTGCTACCAGAAGAAAACCACTTCAGTAAACAGAGAATACTGCATCTCAATTAGGGGTACCAATGGAGACAGCTCTGGCAGGAGTAGATCCCCAGGCACTTTCTCAGCAAGTAAACTTGCAGCTTCTGGGGTTCAGCTAGTGGCCCATGGAAGTAACCTTACCATTTGCCTGGCCTCAATGGGCAAAATCCCACCCCCACCCTCCATTCCCTTGCACCTTGCTCAATGAAGTAGCAGGGGGGAAATGGGGTGAGGGAATGTTGCACAATATGGTTACGTATTGGATCACCTGGTGATCCTGGTGATCATCCAAGTGACATTACCATATCGAGCAATCCTCTAGCGTTTAGTATAGCAACTGACAAAATTTCTATATCATTCCTCTATGTAGTGATGTCACTTCCTGTCTTCTAGGCTTTATTTATTCATTTATTTGTTTTTTGTTTGTTTACTTTATTTGGCTTATATCCTGCCCTCCCTGCCAAGACGGGCTCAGGGCGGCTCACATAGAAACACACAAATAATCATAAACATAATATAAAATAGTCATTTAAAAACATCCTAAAACATTAGGACATATTAATAAAACATTGGAACAGAGTTAAAAAAAGCAAGAGCAAGATTAATTACAAAACATCTCAGGCAGCCATATTTTCCAATGATGTTCACACTAGCTCAGTTCTCCAACTATTATGTGGCGGTAAGGTGATAAGTCAAGCACAGGCTGAAATAAGGGTGGTAAAGCCAAGGCACAGGGACACTCCTTGGTGTATTGTGCGGCTCCTTAACTGAAAGCCTGGTGGAAGAGCTCCGTCTTGCAGGCCCTGCGGAATTGTAAAAGGTCCCACAGAGCCCTGATCTCCTCTGGGACCTCATTCCACCAGTATGGAGCTACCACCAAGAAGGCCCTGGCCCTGGTAGTCACCAGCCTGGCATCTTTGGGGCCTGGGAGGGCCAGCCGATTTTGGGCCCCTGAATGCAGTGCTCTCTGGGGAACGTATGGGGAAAGGTGGTCCCTTAGCTATGCCAGACCCTGACCATAAAGGGCTTTAAAGGTCAAGACCAGCACCTTAAAGCAAATCTAGTATGCTATTGGCAGCCAGTGCAGTGCTTTTAGCACAGGTTGGATGTGCTCCCGCGTAGGGAGACCCATCAACAGCCTGGCTGCAGCATTTTGCACTAGCTGCAGCTTCTGGATTTGAGACAAGGGCAGCTCTATGTAGACAGCATTAAAGTAGTTCAGTCTTGAGGTGACCATTGCATGGATCACTGTTGCCAAATCATTGCGTTCGAGGAAGAGAACCAACTGCCTAATCAGCTGAAGATGATAAAAGGCCAACTTGGCAGTGACTGCTACCTGGGCTTCCATTGTTAAGGAGGCACCCAGGAGCACTCCCAAACTCCTAACCCTCGGCACTGGCACCAATGGCGCCCCATCGAAGGTTGGGAGTCAGATCCCTACCCCTGGACTGCCGTGACTCAGGCGCAGGACCTCCATCTTCGTTGGATTCAAGTTCAGTCAGCTCAGTCTAAACCAACCAGCCACAGCCGGCAACGCCCAGTCCAGATCTTCCGGGGTAGAGTCAGACTGACCGCCCAACAACAGATAGAGCGAGGTGTCATCTACATACTGGTGACACCCAAGCCCATGCCTTCGGGCAATCTGGGCAAGGGGGCACACATAGATGTTAAATAACATTGGGGAAAGTACCACCCCTTGAGGCACTCCACAAATCAGTGGATGCCTTCAGGATAGTTGTTCCCCTAATGCCGCCCTCTGTCCCCGACCCTGAAGAAAGGATGTGAGCCATTGTAAGGCTAGCCCCTGAATTCCATAGTCGGTGAGGCAGTGGATCAGTAGTTGGTGGCAAAATTTTGATAGTATTCCTCAATGTAGTGATGTCACTTCCGGTCTTCACCCAGAAGTGATGAAGCCATGCCATGCCCCACTACCCTCCTCATGTCCTGCTTTCCAAAACTCCCGGGAAACTACAAGGAAGGCAGGTGTTTTGAGGAGAGAGGGGACTGGGGTGAATCTGAATAAAAAACCTTTTAGTGAGGAATTCGGCTTTGAAACGGAGATGAGCACCGCAACCCTAGAATCGGACTCGACTGGCTTTCGAGCAAGGGAACCTTTAACTAGAGTTCGTTCTCTGGCGGAATGTTTATATAGTGTACATAAGATTTTGTGCCTAAGTGTCCTGTTGAATATCTCCGAGGCCTCGATTAATGAACCAATAGCTAGGTACTGAGCAAGGCCTTGTTTCTCTCTCGAACAGCTATCATCATATTCAGTAAAGGTTACAAGATTAGGCATTAGAAAAGAATAATAATCCAGTAGCACTCTCATACTCTACCACATTTTGTTTTAGTCTTTTAAGGTGCTACTGGACTCTTACCCTTGTCTACTGTTACAGACAGACTAACACGGATACCCATTTTGATCTGAGATTAAGCATAGTTCTGCTCATTCTGCTGGCTCTCTTGTTTTTGTTATGATCATACTGAATCAGACCGTCATTCCATCAAGGTATGTACTGTCTACTCAGACTGGCAGCAGCTCTCCAGGGTCTCAGGCTCCGGTCTTTCACATAACTGACTACCTGATTCTTTTACTTGGAGATGCCAGGGATTGAACATGGCTGGAACCTTTTTGCAAACCAAGCTGATCCTCAATCACAAAGCCATGGACAAAAACTTGCTGACTGGTCCATGCAAAGACAAAGATATGAGAGAGTGACTCTGGCCTCCAGATTGATTGTGGTTGTCAAGCTTATATATCCTTCCTTGATCACTTAAACAAATGAAACTGCCTTACTTTGAAGCATACCACTGGTCCATCATGTCAGTATTGTCTGCTCGGGCTGGAAGTGGGTCTCCAAGGTTCTCAGGAATGTCTTTCACAACACCTATGACCAGAACATTTGTTTTATTACAGTTACCAGGGATTGAACCTTGGACCTTCTGCATGCCAAGCAGTCCCTCCCCTAACATATTGCCATACTATTTTTTAAATATTAATGTTACTTCATATTACCGTATTTTCCGGCGTATAAGACGACTGGGCGTATAAGACGACCCCCAACTTTTCCAGTTAAAATATAGAGTTTTCCAGTTAAAATATAGAGCTGTGCTGATGCTTCTGGCGTACCGGCGTATAAGACGACCCCCCACTTCTGAGAAGATTTCCCTGGGTTAAAAAGTAGTCTTATACGCAGGAAAATACGGTATATTATTATTATTTAGTAACACATCAATACACTGGAACTTTACACAGTAGCATAAGCAAAAGACTGCATGGAGTTCATGTTGTTAATCTCAACAGAGTGAAACAGGAAAGGGATCTACAGGTTTCACCTATTTTTGTTTTTATATACTTAGCCCTGAACTATTTGCATTATTGGGGTGTTTTTCTCGTATACCTGTATTTCATTTTCCTTGTATCACCTTTTGGCAATGTACCTGAATTGCTTTCCTTCTGAAAGTAACTGCTCTTTTTATCAAAATTATGATGCATATTTCACAGAAAGGCTCCACTGTGATTCCACACAGGCTGCTTACGCCTCACTGAAGTCAATCGCACAAATCCAGAGAAAGTTGGGTGCAACCAACTCTGAAGAGGAATGCAATGGCAAACCACCTCTGCTCTTCACTTGCCTTGAAAATTCCTTGCTGAGGCTCTAGGATTGCCAGGTCCAACTCAGGATATACCTGGGAACTTTGGGGGTGGAGCCTGAAGACTTCTCCATTCCCTAAAATAAATAAATAAAAATACAGCAGTGCAGTTCCCCTGAATACAGTCTTCATTTCCTCATCCTCTTGTTGGCCTTCAAAGGGTTCCCCAGCACTGAACTTCCACTAAATGAAAGTGTGATTTGTCATACTCCCACAAGTCCATTGTCAGGCTTTGGTAGCATTTCCAAACATGGCTTTATTAAGGGACACACACTCACTCACACAGCAGTAAAAATAAACAATAAATCTGTTGTCGAAGACGTTCACGGAATTGCTGTAGATTTTCCGGGTTGTGTGGCCATGGTCTTGGCATAGGATTGCCAAATTGAATTTACAAAATAGCGGAGGGAGTTCTGTTCCTCCCTGAGAGTCTTCTGGCGCATGTGCAAAGCGGGCACACTGCGATGATGCCACCCGGAAGTGATGTCATCACGTTGGGCACGTTAGGGGTGAAGCCACAATCATTTGAGGGGAAACCATAGAGTTTTCCCTTGAATGATAGAGCGTCCCCCGGTAACGTGCCTGACATGATGATGTCACCTCCGGATGGCATCTTCATGCCATGCACATCACACACTTTGGGGGTGGGATTCCCCCAGCGGCCCAATCCAGGCTGGCGGGGAATGGGCTTCTGGAGCAGGGGTTTCCCCGCCCCCAGGTGGGACCTGGAAACCCTATCGTGCCATTGTAGAACCTGACATTTCACCAGTAACTGTGACTGGCATCCTCAGAGGTATAACACAGAAAGATGGAGTACTCTCTGTGTCAATAAATCCTTTCCCAAACACAAATACGTTTGCAAGCCCACACTTTTGTGATCTCACTGGGACAATGGTATAAATCACTTTACTCAGGGGAGTTTCTGAGTGTAACAAACTGCTTTATTTCAACCAACTTCTTCAGAATAACACAGAAAAACGAAAGTAAGAGAGCAGTCTAGAGAGTGGAGTTTTCCTCCATCCCTTACTCAGTTCTAGGTAACTCTTTACTATTGATTTTACTATACAGGACTTTCTGAAATAAATGCAAAACAAACAAAGGGACTGTGCTCTCTTCCTCTCTCACACACTTCACAAACTCACGTGGCTCTTGCCTGTTAGCCACCCCCCCTCCCTTGCACCGGCCAGCTGGTCAACAGCAGGGAGGAGCCTGCAAAATCGGGGGATCCTCCACCCAGACCTGGGGGCTGGCAAATCTATGAGGATGCCATAAGTGAGCTGCCACTTGATGGCACTTTTTACCCACAAGTCAAGTGATCACATCCCACTAAATTTTATAAATTACTAAACGTGTTAAGATTGCAACTAGGGATGGGGCACGTGCCTAAATTTGTGGATGACACTAAATTATTCAGGGTGGTGACAACCAGGGAGGATTGTGAGGCACTCCAAAGAGATCTGTCGAGGATGGGCGAGTGGGTGTCAACGTGGCAAATGGGGTTCAATGTGGCCAAGTGCAAAGTGATGTACATTGTGGCCAAAAATCCTAACTATAAATATACATTGATGGGGTCCGAACTGGTGCAGACTGACCAAGAGAGAGATCTTGGAGTCGTAGTAGATAACTCAATGAAAATGTTGAGACAGTATGTGACTGCAACAAAAAAGGCCAATGTTGTGCTGGGGATTATTAGGAAGGGAAGTGAAAACAAATCAGCCAGTATCATAATGCCCCTGTATAAATCAACGGTGCAACCTCATTTGGAATATTCTGCGCAATTCTGGTCACCACACCTCAGAAAGGATATTATAACATTGGAAAAAGTGCAGAAAAGGGCAACTAGAATGATAAAAGGGTTGGAACCAATGCTCCCTCTAAGCTGTGGAGTCTTGTGAGCAAAAATTCTACTTGGTAAGCTACTGGCATTAAAGTTGTGAGCAAGCGATTTGGCTACTGCATAAATTAGTTTGCTCTGGAGCCATCCTTCCTGAGCTAAGACAAAAATCTGTGAGTTGGAGGCTAAAAAACTGTGAGCTAGCTCACACTAACTCAGCTTAGAGGGAACAGTGCTTGGAACACTTTCCCTATGAAGAAAGGTTAAAGCGCTTGGGGCTCTTTAGCTTGGAGAAATGACTGAGGAGTGAAATGATAGAGGTTCACAAGATTATGCATGGGATAGAGCATGTTGAAAAAGAAGTACTTTTCTCCCTTTCTCACAATACAAGAACAAGTGAAATTGCTGAGCAGTCGGGTTAGAACAGATAAAAGGAAGTACTTCTTCACCCAAAGAGTGATTAACATATAGAATTCACTGCCACAGGAGGTGGTGGTGGCTACAAGCATGGACGGCTTCAAGAGGGAATTGGATAAACATATGGAGCAGAGGTCCATCAGTGGCTATTACCCACAAGGTATAAATAGGAACTCTCAGTCTGGGGCAAGTGATGCTCTGTCTTCTTGGTGCTTGTGGGGGGGGAATGGGAGGGCTTCTGGTGTCCTGGCCCCACTGATGGACCTCCTGATGGCACCGGGTATTTTTGGCCACTGTGTGACAGAGTGTTGGACTGGATGGGCCTTTGGCCTGATCCAACATTGGCTTCTCTTATGTTCTTGTTTTCCTTGCAGTTTTGTGACAAATTAAGTGCAATTAGGGAACATGGGCTTTTCTTCACACAGTTGCCAGACTCAGGCAACAGCAATTAAATAACCTGAGATAATCTGATTTAGAGATTTTTTAGTAAATGTTGGTAAATTTGTAAATACACACTGCTTCCTGGAAGTTCTACTAGATGACTACACTAGTTTGACTGTTTCAGTTAAAAGTAATGATGTGGTTTCAACGCAATGGGATATTCTTTCTCTTTTTACTGTATTTCAGTTAAATTTAAAATAATTGAGTTTGACATATCACATAAAAAGGCACACTGACCGACACCGCCTTATAAGAAAATGAAAGTGGAATGTTTTGACGTTCTGCAAATATGGCACACCTAACTAAAATCACAAAAAACTCATTATTGCTGATTACAATAGTCTAAATGGTAGTTACTGTTTTGATTAGGAATAGAGCCTTTGATTTAATAAAAAAAACCTCAGGCTCCATTTAAGAAGCTGAAGACACACACACACACAAAAAGACTTAAAACACCTTAAGCATGATTGCTAGAGATGACATTATTTCACATAGCAGAATATATTCAGTACTGTAATTCTTCAGGATGGGCAAACAGTGGGAATATGCAAAGCAGTCACAATCAATCTCTCCTTAATTCTGCTCATGTTCCAGATGCATTACCAACTTGGTAAATTGCATATGTAAAACATGCTGTGTTGAGCTTTAGACCTCATTGATTTCTTTCTGATTTCAGGAGGAAACAGTGAAAGATATTTGTAATCATCTGTGGAATATTTAGTTACTTTTTATGTAGGCAAAACATTTCTGTAATCTTTTTTTCAAACCTACTCTTCTTGCTTATATGAACATAGGGCAGCCATGTTTCCTTTCATTCCCCACTGCCATTCAACAGGGCAGCTGGTGGGGAAATAGAGGGTAACTTGGTGTTGCTATGATGTCACTTCTGGCAGGAACCATAAATTATGTGGACATGCTGTTCTAGGATTTACCAAGAATTCTATTGTTAGACGATAGTGTTTGGGGTGACTCTTACAGCAATCAGGTAGGACTCCTCTCCCTTCAATCTTTTGCCAGATGCCAGCACTTGGCAGGCAACCATAGCCCTCTATATATTTTTTTCCAGTTCCTAAGCAGGAAGATCATTGTCTTCCTTCAACAACACACTTCATAGGAAGCACCACACTGAATATGCCACAGCTAATTAGGAACTTTCTATTCATATTAGAAATTCATTATAATGTTTTTTAATCTTGTAACTTGGTTCTTAGGATGCATTTACATACAGCTATAGCCTAGAGACCTCCTTTAAAGGCAGCTCAAGGGACTGTACAGCAGGACCTTTACATTTTCCCCTTTATCCATTATCTCCTTCTCCCAAGTTTTTATGGCACTCCTACCTACCAGCCCCACCCACAAAATAAAGTGTGAGGTTCATATGTAGGCCCATATGTGTCTATAGCCTAGAGTTTCATGCCCTCCTCCCCTTTTTTGATGGCAATGAAATGCAGAAATGAGGCCGGGATGCATATGGAACAATGCATCTGTAGGAGATACCCCGGGTTCAAATGATTTTCTATTGATTATTGCTGATTTACAGGAATCTTTAGGAAAAAGTCTTTGGGACTCTCCTGGAAGAATTGAACAGTTTAAACCACTGAACAGCTTTATAAAGACAGGTGGTTTAAATCTCTTTTTCTTGACAGGGGAGATTTTTTCCTAACTAAGGACTGTGAGTCTTAATGAAGAGATGTTCTTGCATCAGCCTTTTTAATTGGGATGAACTGTCTAATGTTAAGATTTATAAGAACCTCTCTACTTCAGAGAGTGGATTCAGGAATTTATTTCAGTTTCTGATTTTCAGTAATCCTAAATAAGCTTGGAGTGTTTTAACATATTAATACTGAACTATTAGAGTCTATAATCAATATCTATTTATGTTTGCCTTTTTAGCTTATTATTATAAAGAAAAGATTTTGTTTGCATTTTAATTGGAATAATAGGAAGCATTAATTGTCAGTTAAGAGACTGATGTTCCATCCTTTACTTCAAAGGATAATTGGTCAAGATGTTTTTATACATTTAAAGCTGACCTGGCAAGGATCCACAAGCTAAGGATGTCAAAATTAATAGGGTTCAACAGAAGTCCAGTTGTACTTTCTATGTAAAATAAATCTACGTTTTTAAGGTGCTTTTATAACAAAGAATAATTGTTAAAAGAGTAAATATCTCTGAATGTTTATAGCTGAAAATGAAAGCTTATGGATAAAAAGGTTTTGTATGTTTAATGAAAAAGAAGAAAACTAGTTAAGGTTTTAATTTTCTAATAATGAAATGTGTTTAAAGCTAACAAGCTGTTGATATGAGCAAAAGTTGGAAAATGACCAAGGGCTGACCAGGTGTGTAGGAACCCCAGCCAACATGGCAGACATAAATCATGGACAGGTCAACTGAAGAAGCTAAGTTAAAAGGACTAATAAGCAAAAAGTTGGGAGATTTTCCAAAAGATTTAAGAAAACAAAATAATAAATCATGCACACCTGAAAGCCAATTAAATGGTCAATTAAAAATGCAGAACTTGTATTATAAAAGGGTGACTCCTGCTGGCTAAAGTGAGATGGTGTATTTTACAAATTAAAAGTTTAATTTATACAAAAAGAAGCTTTATAAAAATATCAAAAATATTCTGATGGACCAAAATAAAGACTGATAGAAAGATTCAGTGCATCTACAAGAGCTTTATGCCATAGGTGACTTTAAAACACTAAAAGACTTAATGTAAAGGGTTTAATTCTTTAGAATGTCATTGTAATGATGTTTTCATATTTTGCATACCTTTTAGTGAAAATAAGTTTATAAAATGCTTTAAGAATATTGTTATACTTTTATATGCATGTATTAATGTGAAAGAACCATTTTTGTAATGAAAACATCTAAGTTTGTACTAAAAATGAACTCAGCCTCAGAGTTCATCCAAAGATGAAAGGAGTCTGGGAAGACAGCCAAAAGAAGCAAACAAAAATATAAATCATTATAATGAGCAGTGCACCTGCATCAGTGTTCCCTCTAAGCTGAGTCAGTGTGAGCCAGCTCACGGTTTCTTAGCCTCCGGCTCACACATTTTTGTCTTAGCTCAGGAAGGAATGGCTCAAGAGCACACTAATTTATACAGTAGCCAAATCGCTCGCTCACAACTTTAATGCCAGTAGCTCATAAGTTTTGCTCATAAGACTCCACAGCTTAGAGGGAACATTGACCTGCATTGTAGGAGTTGAGATGCGGCCAAGTAACATCCTGTGTTTCAAATATGTGATTGATGGCTTACCAGACAAAGAAATCTGAACTGAGCATGTCTAAATGATGTCAATGATTATGTAAAGTGAGGAGGAGCAAGAAGAGTATATAAGCAAGCTCCTGGCTGTAACACTTTGAACATCCACGCTGAATTTTAGCTGTGAGGTGTTCCTTATTTGAATAAATTATTTTGTTACCCTTTACTGCCTGGATAATTGTTTTACTGTGTGATTTATCTGCTAGCCACACAAGTCAAAGAACCTTAGCGCCCTCGGGGCATTGGCATCACATCCATACATTACAATATGTGTGTAGTATGCAGTGTTTCTTCTTCACCATCTTCCAGACAGGATTGTCTGTGATCGAGCATCCTAACCTTGGGCCACTGCTGAGTCAAATAACTGCAAAAGGAAGAAAGCTAATTTGTGATACGTATATTTTAACAGATTATATACCTCACAGGGCAATTGAATAATAAATTAAATTACAATTTTATCCAACTATTCCTCCAAGGAGCTTAGTGGATGGATCCCCTTTCACATTTACTTATACAAAATTACCCCTGTGAAGTATGTTAGACTGAAAGATGGGCTCACAGATATTCAGTAAGGTTTTCAGCTAATTAGAGATTTTAATTCAGATCTCCCTGGTCAAAGTCCAGAACTCTAAACACTGCATCATACTGGTTACTAGGGATCTGTCAAAATAATCTACATACTGGCTCCTAGGAATCTAGCAAACTAAATAATCTAATCAGAAATAAAACATAATAAACATATGTTTCTCTTTTAAAAAACAGATTAAGAGGCATTTTTAAAATGCAAGGGAAACATACCTTTAATAAGTACATTCTAGTAGTAATATGTCTCAATGTACTATAGTTCAACTGTAAGGATAACAAATGATGTTAATCTAGAAATGTTATTTAATTTTATGAAAATTCAGCCTTTTCCCTATAAAATTCAAGTTTCTTTAACATATTCTCCATATACTCTGGTTTACACCACAGCTGTTTCTTTCCCAGACCATATTGACAAAATTCAACACAAGTATAGCTGGAGGTCATTAATTCATAGTCACCATAAATCAGAAGTGACTTGATGGCACTTACACACACACACACAGAATTTATGTCTGTTTTAAACTTCCACTGCATGTAAATAGCATAGAAAAGGTGTAAAAGAAACAGATGGAAACATGAAAGTTGCTCAAGAAAATAGGTGGAATGAAAAGTAAAATGACAGAATATATATCCAGAAATCCCTAGTGATTTCCTATCACATCTTAATGAATGTGACATGCTGTAGTGATATGCAAGCAGGTCAGGTTACTGAATTCCATAGACTTAGCATAATGTTCATCAGCACACACACACACACAAGTTTTTTGAGCCTGCGGACATCTTTGGAATTCTGACACAGGATGGTGAGCACATAGGGTTGCCAAGTCCGGACTTACCTGCCAGCGGGGGACTTTGGGTTCGCTCCTGCGTGTGCGCACGCGCAAAGCACACGCTCCGCATGCACGTCACAGGGAAGTGACGTCATGACGCTGGGCACGCTGGGGGTGGGGCACAGCCATTTGAGGGGAAAACATCGAGTTTCCCCCTCAAGTGGCTGTGCCCCGCCCCTAGCGTGCCCGGCGTCATGACGTCACTTCCCTGTGACGTGCACGCGGGGGTGGGGTTTCCCCCCCCCGGGGCGGCGGAAATCGGGCCTCCAAAGCGGGGGGAAATCCGCCCCCCGGGGGGATTTGGCAGCCCTATGAGCACAACCACAAAATGGATGCACAGGAGGCAGAGCCAACTATCCACAAAATTACTGCCACAAAAAGTGCCTCCAACCGCAAACTATCATGGATTGGGTTTAGGCATCTCTAATATTTTTAATATATTCAGCATTTCATGCAGAAACTCTGTTTAGTAGGATACCTTTCGAAATTATTTTAAAATATTTTCTTGCTTACACACAGCTTACCTTCAGTGACACAGTGAGGATCCTTGTGCTATGCTGGCAGCTGCTACTGAAGCAATTTCTTTTTAATCTGCACAGCCAAGCAGTTTCCTAGTCATATTGGCAAAAGCCCCACCTGGCCTCACTCACTTTCTAAAAACACTAGATGGGCACCAAGAAATCTTTCAGCAGGCACCGTGGGGCCTGTGGGTTCCACACTGGGAACACCTGATGTACCCAATGCAGGTCAGCTTTCTCACTGAAATAGCTTCACTCTCATAAGCAGTAGTTCAACTATATTTTCTTCTAAATAATATGACCAGGGGAAAAAATTGAACTATCTTCTGACTTCCATGCCCCTACACCCAAACTACTTTTCTGTCCAATGTACAGACTCAACTACATTTTTTTTTTTTTTTAGAAATTCCTACATGGTCTAGCCACAGCAAAGAAGCTGTTATTGATCACAATAGAAAGATAGTCTTAACTTTGGCCACACTGTGCCCAAATCAAGCTTATTATTTCTAACATCCAGAATCAGAAAGGATTTTCAAGATTTCTGTAAATCCAACACTGACAGGATGCATCACTAAATGCTAAAACGTTAGAACCAAACATAGGCAACACGTTTTATTCTAGGGGAAATGTCATTTTTTATAAAAGTCATAGTAAAAAAGAAAAGAAAAGAAACTCCATAAAAGACTTTTCCACACTCACATTTTGTTTCAAAGTATATTTCCTTCCTAACATTATATGGAATGATTTTTGGCAGAGTACCAAGAACTACGATTGTAACTAATTTGTAACCATTACTTCATTTTAAAATACAGATGCATACTACTATCAATAAAGTATCCCTTCCCCAAAATACCTATTTGGGATCCCTCTTTTTGGCATTTATTGGCATAAACATTTACCAATGACTAATCCATTTAAAAATAATTTATAAATTCAAATTTTTAATCTCTTTTCGTGTTTTGCTGAATGTTTTTATAATTTCTTTTTTTGCAAACTCCAAACAATAATAGATTTTATTAAAATATTTATTAAGAAGCATTCATCAGTTTGCCCCAAACCCCTGCTGCATCCTTCCCTCCACTCCCTTAATGGCACCTCTGCACATGAGCTTCCCTCTCATAAGCAGACTTTTCTGTCCAATGTACAGACTCAACTATATATATATTTTTTAGAAATTCATACATGTTCTAGCCACAGTATGTTCCCATACGCAGGAGACTGTCATATTTGGCAGAAGTATAAGCAATGTATTTGTACAAACACAATAACCACCCATCCATCTACATGCAACGTCAGTATAAGCAGATTACATTTTGAGACAGTTTAATAACTACACCTTGAAGAGTTTCTCTGAGAAATAGGCATATAGGGTATGTGCTCACTGTAAGTAAAGTCATTCAATCAACAAGACTGAGATGGTTTGAATTTAGAAAAAGTTATCTTTTAATTTTTTATGTCAAAGACAGCAAGTGAAAAAGATGAGTTAGTGATGTGAGGCAACACCCCTTGATTTCCTCCCAAGGGTTAATGTGAATATTAGTAGGCCTACTCTGTCTTGTAGGTGTCCTTAACTGGGCCTCCCTGACTACACTATCCTTATCCCTTTCAAGGCTGGAGTCAAGAATATGGTAATTGGCTCATCATGGGAACCTCTGTTCAGTTTTGTAACTAGATGGGAGAGGGGAAACAGTGGTGTCATCATCTTCTAGAGTGTCCCACCAAGTGAGCTCCCTGATTGCATTTGGAAGACCACCTGATGCCAGATGGCAAGAGACTATAATTAAGCCATAGACAAGAGGGAAGCCATGCGAACTTTATGATTTGACTGGACAGTGGCTCTATGCCAAGCCCCATAGCAATGGGCTCCTGCATAGACAATGCTTGGACTTGAATATTCTAAAAGGTGTGCCATCTAATACCAGGTATTGGTGTATTAGATAGAAAAGTTAGCTTTCTTATTTTCCTGCAGCAGGACTGCAGAGACTGTGTTGTCTAGTAATATATTCTTTAAAACATTGAATAAACCTTCATATGTTTTACCAAGGTCTAGTTTCTTCTGTGCATATAGCCTTGAGGACCTAGAGCTCTGAGTCCTGCTTGCTTGGTCAAGAGGTGGTGGCTCAGAGGGACCCAGACTTGGTTCCTTGGCAAGTGGCCATTTATTCAATAAGAGAAGAACTTGTTTAACTGTGACACCTAGTATGTGAAAATGCATCAATATGAACATTACCTTTTAACTGAAGGTGGAGCACAGAGGGGGAGGAGAGCTTGATACTTATGGGGGGGGGGCTTGTAATGCCAAGCAGATTCCCTTGGGATTCTTTTTTAAAAGTAGAAATAGAGATTTACATGTATATAATCGCTCCTTTTAAAAATAGCCACTGATGGACCTCTGCTCCATATGTTTATCCAATTCCCTCTTGAAGCCATCCATGCTTGTAGCCACCACCATCTCCTGTGGCGGTGAATTCCATGTGTTAATCACTCTTTGGGTGAAGTACTTCCTTTTATCTGTTCTAACCTGGCTGCACAGCAATTTCATTGCATGCCCACGAGTTCTTGTATTGTGAGAAATGCAGAAAAGTACTTCTTTCTCTACCTGCTCTATCTCATGCATAATCTTGTGAACCTCAATCATGTCACCTTAAGTTTTCTGAATGTGTGGTGAGACACAAAGTTGCCGAGAGCCACCACAGGACCCGAAACAAGTACTCCTTCTAGACTGTCCCTCACAACACCCAGACCCAACCTAAATATCATATAAAAATAAGTCCATGAAATCTCCTGAACACTGGATGTATGTCCCTCTTGTCCTCCAGTTCTCAGATGTGGATATGGGTCTCTGTACTATTTCAGAAGCCTCAAGTGATGAGCACTATTTAAAGTAATGTAGCAAGGATGATAGAAGAGAAGTTTATATGTGCCAACTTGGTAGTCTAAGAATGCAAAGGAAAGAGAGGTGTTTCTCTTTGTGTCTTCCTAAAGAAACTAGAGTATTCTTCATGTATTTGTGTGGCCTTGAAACAACTTTTTAAGATATATTTTACACCAAAGTTTTGTTTTAATATAAACTCTAGATAACTTTTCCCCATTTGAACTTTTCTTTCTGAACGTGAAATCTACAACTCATCTTCCAAGTTTAAGTCCTTGAAACATTCCTTAGAGAAATTTTAGATAATTAATTTTTCCCCTGAGGACTTCCAACTTACTAAAATCTAGAGCACTGCCTGTGTAGTTTGAATCTAATAAAATGCCAGTAGCTAGCTATGTGACATAATTTTAAAAGTTACATTTTGGGAAAACTAAATTACAAAATAATGTTGTATAAAACACTGGTGTACATAAAGAACAAAATCAGTTTTTACGGGTTTCGGCGTTCGCCATGGCAGTCACTTTCTCCTGCAGCTCCGGAAGACAGCCATCAGAGCCCATAATTGCGAGGGGGCGCAACTGTGCGCGCCAACCCTGGAGTGACCCTGCCAGCGAAGGGGGGCTACTCCATACCCCAAAGGTCCCGCTGCAGAGCGTCCCGAATGGGAACTAGAAATCACACACCGGAGCAAGCGTTTGGTGGCCAAGCGAATTGAAAACAAAAGCGGACTTATCGTTGACATGTGAGTTAATGTCTAAGTGAGAAACACTGAAGAAGTAGCCAAAAACCTCCCCTTTGAAAGGGGGGAGGGAACTCTCCCCCACTTAGAAAAACTAAGCGAATTTTGAGCTACTACAAAAAGGGGGGTGGGATAATGAAGCAAGACGGATTGAAATAAAGAGCATTTAAGAAATTACCAGGCAGATTTAAGAGTACCAGAGACTGCAATAACTTTTATAAAAAGTAAACAATTCCCAAACATGGTGCCCACGAGGAAGGATGAGAAAGACAAGCAAGTGAAACCTAAGCTTCTTGCCAGAACTGCCAGCCCAGCGAGTTCCGTGCCTAGACAGGACAGAACTACAGAGCTGCAAAAGATGTTGACTGAAGCTTTGCGCCCTCCGCTGGAACAAGTCACGGAATTGCACCACAAGTTCGACACACAGCAAACCCAACTAACTGAGATAGCTAAAAAAACAGATAAAACTGAGCAAGAACTGAAAGAAGTGGCTGCCAACACCAAGAAGCTTTAAAAAACAACTGCAGGTGATGGAGAAAAAGAGACAAACAGAGGAGTCTCATTTGTTACAGCTACAAATGGAAAGAGCAAGCTATGTTCTAAGATTTCAAGGTGTTCCGGAAGAGAAGGGGGAGAATCTGAAGCAGATTATGAGCGAGGCTTTAGGCCCTATGGCAGATATAAAAGCAGACATACTTCAAAGCAAAATTGATACAATCTATAGGTCGTATTCAGATTTTACAAGAAAGAATAATCTGCCAGGGGAAGTTATTATAAGATTCTCCAGAAGACAAGTGAGAGATCAAATTCTCAAAGCGACAAAGTCAAAGACAAAGAAATAAAATGGTTGAAGGACATCCCGTTTGAAATAAGAAGAAAATACAGAGACTTGGTTTTATTTCTACAGAAGAACAACATCCCCAAAGGCACAATCTTCAAATTTATGGACAAGAAAGAAAAAATTGACTCTGTTGAAAAGGCACATGAATTTCTGCATCAACATAGTCGCCCAGCAGAATAAAAAGAAGAGGAGGAAGAAGGCAGCACCAAAGAAAATGAAAAAGAGGGAGCAGTGGCATCTTCAGACAAGAACTCAGACTCTAAACTGGAGGCGGCAGCCCCAAAAACAAGCTACCACTTGAGAAAGAAAAAGTATAAAAAATGAAATGTTATTGCACTCCGAAATCTCTTACAATGTTTTGTTATAAGTAATTCTTTTATTACTCTTTAAGAAGTCAGATACGGTGGTGTTTAAATTTTTATTTAAGTATTAATAGATTATCAGATGACCACATTCAATGAATTGGAATTGAATGTTGAGTTAAAAGCTAACTTGTTAAGCAGTATGTATGACCACCATCTCTTGGGGTTTTAGTGGGTTTTCTTTACTTTCTCCTATAGTTTGTAGATCCCCTCCCTAATTTCGTTGTATTTTATAGAAAATGCAATAAAAAATCCCCTATGGGGGTGTCATGACCCCAGGGGGGGTCTCCTCCTTCCGCCGCCGCCACCCTAGACTTACGGTCCCTGTTGAGAAGGCCCAGGGTACCCTCTCAAGCACATACAAAATGCCCCCTTTTCAGCCGAGAACACACAGGCGTGATTGACCCAGGCAGAGAAAATAATTAAACAGAAAGTATTTATTAAAACAACACTGGGGCAGGGTAAACAAGACAAGGCAAGGTGCTTAAAAAGGGTATAACAAAAGCAAAATAAACATAAACTAACGCAGCTATCTGTTTCTACTTCCAGGCCCACAGTCTGCCTAGCACTCACAATGAGCCCAGTGGAGATCTTCCTCTCTCCCAGACCAGCCTGTCCCCACAGTGAGAGCAGGCCACAGAGAGAGACCCGAAAGAACACCCTGTTTTCCCTCAGTTAACAGCTAAGCCCCCCTCTCCTCACACAGTTCAACAGTCTCCTCAAGGAATCTCCCTCTCTGATTGGCTACAGCCCGTTGCTAAGCCTTATGGGGACTGTAGGCTATCTGCTCACTGCCATGCAGGTCTCTCCTGGGACCAGGCCACACTAGGCCCTGCTCCCAGTCCTGGGGGCATTTAAAAAATAACAAAATCACTGGAAGACTACAGAAGAAATGCATTTCTTCTCAGTGCATTTCTTGGATCTAAGTTTCATTTAGTAAAATGTAGGACTCATATCCAAATATGTTTAGTTTTAGAACTAGCATTGCTAAGGTAAGGTACAATTAACAGACATTGTTGATAAACAATTAGGTTATTTTCCCCCAATTTACACATTTTTCAACATAGATTCCTGAAGTAAATTAGAATAATTTTGGGAAATATCTTAATTTAGTTCTTTCAAATCTGAAGTTCCTGAAAATATTTAGAAAGCATTCAGTCCTCAGCTCAGCTCATCAGAATAGCATTTTAGTATTCCAGTTTTCAGTAACAAGTACCTTTGCAACATACATACATTTAATCAACTTTTATTAAATATTATACATATTTAAAAACAATAATTTTTGTTTCTCAAAGCAATCTGTTATTCCCAATCATTATACCTATGATAACAATATATTTAGTTGATAGTAATACTGGCATGGATTGGGGCCTTAAAATCACCCAGGAGAAAGCCAAGAGAAGCAGACTTACAGCATTCACTATACTGCATATAGTCTTTAATCCTGTCAGATTTTATTTATTACTTCTAGTCCATCTTTCACCTTGACTTGGATAGCCCAGGCTAGCCCCCCCCCCCCCCCCCGGGGGGCTCTCCCCATCTCTGCGCAAATACA
>NW_015175987.1:689878-736760 GCF_001447785.1 Gekko japonicus | reverse complement strand
CCCCCCCGAGGGGGTCTCATCAGATCTCGGAAGCTAAACAGGGTTGGCCATGGTCAGTATTTGGATGAGACACTACCAAGGAATAATGGTCACTATTTTTATTTATTTATTTATTTAGGTATTTTTACCCCGCCCTCCCCGCAAGCAGGCTCAGGGCGGCTTACAGAGGCAAGCAATGACAAAAACACCATTGAATGTCTCTTGTTTTCAAAACCCTAGGGGGGTCATAAGCCAGCTGTAACTTGACAGCAAAAAGAAGTCCTGCTTTCTTGACACTGGCTGAGGGCTGGATCTGAGCTTAGAGACTCCTGTTGAAGGGACTCCTGATGAAGAGAGGTTCAGCTTTTGAAAATGTTTACCCCAAAATCTTGATGGTTTCAAAGGTGCTGCTGAACTTGAATCTAGCTGTTCTACTGCAGACCAACATGGCTACCCTGTGAAACTAGTTCATTTTAATAAGGAAGGAAGACAGACAACGCATTCTACCTCTGCTATTAAGGATCCAAAAGGACGGTGCATAGGACTAACCAGGGCTTTTTTTGTAGAAAAAGCCCAACAGGAACTCATTAGCATAATAGGCAACACCCTGACACCATAGCTCATTAGCATATTATGCCGCAGCCCCCTGTGTTACCAGAAGTGTGGCCATCCAGCCACACCCACCTTTTGCTTCTTATTCTGTTTACCTTGTTTATTGTCAAAACCCAGGGCCTTTTTTTGTAGCAGGGACTCCTTTGCATGTTAGGCCACACACGCCTACTGTAGCCAATCCTAATGAGTTTCTGCTGTTGGGTGTGGCCTAGTATGCTAATGAGTTCCTGCTGGGTGTGGCCAACTCAGGAGCCAGCCGGAACTCCGTTCCTGTGCGTTCCTGCCCCAAAATAGCCCTGGGACTAACTTTTGTTCTTTACTAAAGCCAGTGGAAGACTGATTGTATTAAAGGAGGATTTCATTTCCATAATAGCAAAAAGAGCAAGAGGAACCGTAGGAAGGCATATTTGCTTAGATTTTAACTACTTTTTTTAAAAAAAATTCTCATACAGACACGACTAATTATTAATATGCTTTTGAAGCCTCTTAAACAAATATCATGCTCTGTTGTAAAGGTCTGAACAGGATTAAGAGGATTCCTTGAAATGCAGACAGCCAGGGGATTTCATCTGCAATGTAGTGAAAGTCAATCTTGGCACTGGTCTTCTCACTTCAGTGGTGGTAAGAGTCTTAACCATCTTTATTGGAACCATGATCCCTGCTAAAATGAACGCAAGCAGGAGTATGACATTTATTGCCCATCTGTCAAGACTGAAATCCAGTCCTTAAGAAATGTCTGTTGTGGTACCCCTTGACATTTTCAGGAGAGATGGAAGAAAAGGAAAAAAGCATCATCAAAATAAAGACATGTGGCAAGCATATTAAGACTGGCCTCTGCCAATGGTGCTTAGGAAAAAAAATGTTTTGACTTCTGTATGAGATCCACAGATGTTTGTGACTTGAGCAGCAATAAAGCTGTTGATGGCAAGAATTTAAATGGGAATAATATAGTACAAAGAAAATTCACAGGAATGACAAGGAATAATTCTGATTTTAAAAACCGAGACCAAAAGTGGTAATGCAATCCCACCACGGCATCTAATTAATAGCTCCTTGTGCTATAGTATAATATGCAGCTCTTAATATTTTTCCTCTGAAGCACTAGCATTTGTTTTTAGGGAACGTGGATTTCAGCAACTTAATCTCAGACATATTTGAAGTTGTTGTTGTTCAGTCGCACAGTCGAGTCCGACTCTTCGCGACCCATGTAACATTGCAGTTCTAATAAAATCAGGAGTACTCTAAGAGACAGGTGGGGGGGGATGCAGGGGAATAATTGCTTGCTGGAGCCAGCATTCTATTAGACTGTAATTAATTGACTGATCCTGTTGCTTTTATATACCACTAAAGTACTGCAGCATCAAACTGAGCAGTATTTTTAATTATGATATTAAACTCCAGCAGATCTGGAGCACATAAGACAGTCAGGACAATAACTATTTTTGAATACGAGTCCTACAATCATACAGCATTGAGAAAATCCATACCGTTCATTTATTTACTTCATGTATAACCTGCCTTTCTCCCCAATGGGGAACCAAAGTGACTTACATTGTTCTACTCTTCTCCATTTTATCCTTACAAAAACCCTGTGATGTAGGATAGGCAACATGGGTCTGCATCTCTTAACTACTATGCCACCCTGACTACTTTCCGCTTATTTTTAATATAAGTGGTCTGAGTAATTCAACATCAGATTTTTGTTTTGGTTTTGCATCTTTCTATGCTCATTCATCACACCAGACAGCAGCGAGTTGCACTGCATCTACATTCAACTCACTCACATCTAGGACTGATGGGTTATCAGCATCCCAGATCCTAAGACTCATGAAGGCCTGTTGGCATCATGAGGTGGGGCTTGGCAAAGACACATTGAATAGCAGTATTAATAGCAATAGCATATACACCAAATTATAATTTGTGGCTCTGGATTATTTCATACAAGTCCAAGACCATATTCTCACAGTCACTTCATAAATACTTATCACTGCAGCAGCTCAACAATTTGAATAAGAATAAGCACTCTCGACGTTATTAGAGAAATCCTTACAAAAATCATGCCCTGCAATCAAATCTCATCACCATTTTTCAAATGCAGGCTCAAACCAACTACAAAAACGATACAGATAATTGGTAATGGGGGATATTATTAAAACACTATTAAAGCAATCTTGGCTGCCAACCATACAATGCTTTGTCATCTCCATTTTACAGATAGGCAACTCAAGTCAAGTAAAAAATAATATGGATTTGATGGAGTAGGAACAGGACAGAACACTCTACTAATGCTGTTACAATCTTATATCCAGGCCTCATTTGGTGCCGGAACTCACCGGAGCAAAGCTCCAACCGTGAGGAGGCCAGGGGGCAGGGACATGTAGCAAGCCCCGCCCCCTGCTCACAGCAGCCCTCCCCTCAGTCGGGCTGAGGAGAAAGAAGGAAGGCTAAGTTGCAGTTCCCCCGCTTTTCCAGATGCTGGAAAGGCCCCCACCACCCTTCCTCCCGCTTTTCCAGTCCTGCGCTGAGCGCGGTGTGCTGGAAAGGCCCCCGCCCCCCTCCTCTCCGCTTTTCCAGTCCCATGTTGAGCACAGTGCGCTGGAAAGGCCCTCGCCCCCTTCCTCTACACTTTTCCAGTCCTGCACTGAGCGCGGAGCGCTGGAAAGGCCCCCGCCACCCTCCTCTCCGCTTTTCCAGTTCCAACCCCACCCGTCTTTGCAGCCCGGCAAAGCTGTCCCCAACCCTCCCCCCGTCTTTCCAGGCCCACGCTAAGCAGATCTGCATGTCCCTCCCCCTATAGGTAGCAATGCAAAGAGTCCAGTGGCACCTTTAAGACCAAGGCTTATTCAGGTAGAAGCTCTCTGTGAGGGCAGATTTGCATGTTTCTCCCCCCCCCCATAGGGAGCAATGCAAAGAGTCCAGTGGCACCTTTAACACCAAGGCTTATTCAGGTAGATGCTCTCTGTGAGGGCAGATCTGCATGTCACCCCCTCTATAGGTAGCAATACAAAGAGTCCAGTGACACCATTAAGACCAATGCTTATTCAGGTAGATGCTTTCTGTGAGAGCAGATCTGCATGTCACCCCATAGGTAGCAATGCAAAGAGTCCAGTGGCACCATTAAGACCAAGGTTTATTCCGGTGGATGCTCTCTGTGAGGGCAGATCTGCATGCCCCCCCCCCTAGGTAGCAATTCAAAAGAGTCCAGTGGCTTCTTTAAGAACAAGGCTTCTTCAGGTACAAGCTCTACCTTCTCTGTGACGGCAGATCTGCATGTCTTCCCCCCCCCCCCAATAGGTAGCAATGGAAAATGGACAAAAACAATACCTTGAAAACTCAAGAAGAATTACGTTTACAAAATATAAAATTAAATTGGTGGGAAAATATGCAATTAACCACCAGATACAATAAGGATTTAAAAAATTGCCTTGCGAGATATACAAACAGAATTAGATAGAATTTGATTGTCCTCAAGTGACAAGATGATACAAAAATTGTATAATTTTCTCCTCTACGATTATCTACATGATGAAGTAGTAAAAAACCCAATGATAGCCTGGATGCAAGACTTTGAGCATTATATTGATATAGACGATTGGTCCAAAATATGGAAAACATTAAAATTTATCTGAGCAATACCATATAAGGAAAATATATATAAAATGTTTTACAGGGGGCACTGGTCACCAGATAAAATTGCTAAATGCTATAGTAATATTTCAAAAAATTGTTGGAAGTGCAAACATAGTGTTGGCACTTTCTATCACATGTACTGGAGGTGCAGCATAATGCAAAACTACTGGTGTAAAGTACATAAATTAATATATATAATTATGGATATTGACTTACAGTATATACCAGAAGTATTTTATTGAATATGGCACTAGACAAATATAAAAAAGCAGATCAATTTGTAATAACATATATGTTAACATCAGCTTGCATTATTTTTGCAAAATATTAAAAATTAGAAAAGATACCTTCAAGGAAGAATTGATTATAGAATGTTGGACATAGCAGAAATGGATAAACTGACTATAATATTACAAGGAAAAGATGACAATGTATTTAAAGAAAGATGGTATAGATTTTATATGTGGTTAGAAAGTAAACATTGTACTCGACTCAAAATATGGTAATTAAGTTAATGTAACAGATACATCTATGTTAATGATGTGAAAAATTATAAATAAAACTTTTTTTAAAAAAGACCAAGGCTTATTCAGGTAGATGCTCTCTATGAGAGCAGATCTGCATGTCCCCCCCTCCCATAGGTAGAAATGCAAAGAGTCCAGCGGCACCTTTAAGACCAAGGCTTATTCAGGTAGATGCTCTCTGTGAGGGCAGATCTGCATGTCCCCCCCTATAGGTAGCAATGCAAAGAGTCCAGTGGCACCTTTAAGACCAAGGCTTATTCAGGTAGATGCTCTCTGTGAGGGCAGATCTGCATGTCCCCCTCCCATAGGTAGCAATGCAAAGAGTCCAGTGGCACCTTTAAGACCAAGGCTTATTCGGGTACAAGCTCTTCCACCTTCTGACACACTTCCGGTGATGTCACGTGGTGTGGCATATGCAAATAAGTTATGCTAATGAGTTATGCTAATGAGCTCCTGCACCTCTTTTTCTACGAAATGACACCTGCTTATATCTAATTCTGAACCTGGTATCCATGTGGATTGATAGACACAGAGAGCTGGACCAGGTACAGACAGGGATAATTTCCCTATAAACCTCGGACACCCTCCAGGTTTGCAGAAAAAAATGTGGGGGGGGGAAATGAAGGGGTGGGTTGAATGTGCCTTAAGAGAGGAACATTGTCAGTGCCTGCACAGACAACATATACTGACCTTGAGGCAGGAGGGGAGGAGACAGCTGAGTCTACACACCTCAACGCAGCTGCTGGCTCAGAGTAAGGCACCACCACCACTGACAGCTCCTCCACCATCACCTCTCCTTTGCAGACCAGTAGGTGAGGAAGATGAGCAGGAACTATTAGTGCTGCCTCCACTGCCTCCTCACCTGAGCCAGGCTGCCACTCCACCCTCCACTGCCAAGGCAGGGGAGAACCAGGAGCTGCTGCCCCTCCTGTTTGAGGTAGGATGGGTGGTGTGGAAACAGGAGTAGCCACAGTGTGAGGTAGGACAGCTGATAAATGGCTGGCCCACTAAGGGGAGAAGAGATGGGATTCTTCCCCCTGAGAGTTGTGTGGTCCCTTCTGAGCAGCTGTGAGGTAGGTGGAGAAAGAAGGGGGAGAGCTGGAACTACCTACACAGCCTTATTTGCAGCAGCTCTACAGAGGAAAGGGAAGAACAAATAGGCATCTGGGGGGGGCAAAAAGGATGGGACCCCTCCCGCATGAGTCTCATGGGTCCCCACTTCTTACTTTTAGATATCACTATTTTGCACATCAAAATTCAGCTCATGGATATTTGAGATTTTTTGGGGGGGGATGGAAGAGAATTTGGAGAAAGAAATAACAATGAAATATAGCCACTTTCCAGGTTTAACAACTTTGAAAGGCTTCTGCAGCTCTAATACTGGGAAAGTTTCCAATGGAGCAGAAAGCTTAGCCTGTAATCTTATGCACATTTAGCTGGGAGTAATCTTCACTGAAGAAAATGGGAATTACTTCAGCCTTAGTATGTATAAAATTGCACTCGACAGATTGACTCTACACTGGAGAGAGTCTACCACAGGGAAGCACACTCAAATGAACTGGTAGTCCACAATTCTCTTTCTCTTGCCCTTATCTGTTTCCCTCTCTCATTTATCTCTACAAACATAAACATGCTAGAATTACCTTCTCTCTGACCGATTTCCCACAAGCCGCTGCTCCGCCCTAGCTCTTCACTTTTCCCCAAGCATATGTGTCAATTTCCTACTATTTGCTGCACAGCTGCATTTTGCCCACGCAGCTTCGCCCAATTTCCCCCACACCTACTCAATCCTCAAAAAACAGGATCAAGTAGACATGGGGGAAATCGGGTGAAGCTGTGGGGCAAAATGCAGCTGCCAACAGCTGGTGCAGAGCCACCAACACTCTCCAGCCCTGACTCAGCAGGTGAAACTCAGTTGATCATTTCCAGCCCTCTAGTATCACCCATACCCTTAGAGCAACACAGACAGAGGCTACGAACAGAACTACAGAAGAGACGACAAAGTGCACACCTCCTGGCCTGATACCAGCTGCTTGAGTTGTTGCAGGATTACTCCGAAGCATCTGGCTGTAAGCATGACCCTTAACCCTACGGCTACAAAAAACAGCCAAGGGAGGCTGTTAGGCATGGAAGCAACAAATTGAAATTCCTCTGACTCAGCAACCACTGCATTGGATCCTGCTTCTACCCTGTGACTCTTTGGACCATTTCCTGACTCTGCCT
Source organism: Gekko japonicus (assembly GCF_001447785.1). Classification (NCBI taxonomy): domain Eukaryota; kingdom Metazoa; phylum Chordata; class Lepidosauria; order Squamata; family Gekkonidae; genus Gekko; species Gekko japonicus. The sequence continues at coordinate 729,792 of NW_015175987.1, read as the reverse complement.
TTGTCATGCTCCTGAACCTGCTTGAGAGTAACCCTCAGATTCTCAGACCTTGCTGTATAGACTGACTCTTGAACTGGACTCCTGACTCTGTGTTTAACCTTGGACCAGACCTTGACTACACTTCTGGAGTTGATGCTCTTGTCTTACTCACTCCATTCTCTTACAGCATGCCCTAAGCCATTCCTGGCCTGGCCCGCAACAATCACCATCCTCACCCTGCTAGTCCCAGCATCAGCAGTAGGCAGCAGGTAGGAGACAGGCACCCATTGTCCACAATCAAACTGGGGTGGCAGGTAAGACTGCAGAGCAATAACATGCAAAGCACACTGACAGGGATAAATAGTAAGATTGCTCTCTAACATGCTACCTCTCGAGGACCATGGCATAGCAGATTGGTGAGTAGGTCCATCAGTACCATCATTCCTATTTATTTTAATACAGGAACACCATTTCATTGTTGGAAGGTTGTCCTGATTACTCTTTCAATTCTACCAGCATTCATCTGTCAAAGAAGAAACCCATGCAGGTCTTACTTACTCCTTCAGAGTGGATTAAATTTGCCCTTAATTCTTGTTACCAGAAAGTTAGCAGGCAAGCCCATGTCTGCATGCTGTGTGTGATAATTCCACTAGCGCCCCTCTATATATTGGTTGTATTTGAATGGAGAAAGTAATAGATTGGTGCTCACTGCCTTCCACAAGAGCTTCTACTGGGTAAAGGAAAGAGGTGTTGATTCAGCACTATTTGTTGTCCAGATGTAGATTCTGCCTCTTATCCCTTGACAGTTGGCTAGCATGGAAGGCACTTAGATGCTCAAGTTGCATCCTCCTCAATACATCAGTGGAGACTTGACAGTGACTGATGTGGGAAGTCCTACCTGTATTTTAAAAATATTAAGATTACATGAATATACGAATGTGTTAAATATTGTTTCAGCTGTAAATTGGGGCAGCACATTTTCTCTAGAAATGTCTGCAGATTTTTAAGTATATTAGTGGTAATTACCTCAGCCTTGAAAGGAGAGATGATAAATGTTTATGAAGATACTTTGGCATGAACTGTTTGCTCACACATAGGCACACATGCAGAGCCTTAATTTTAGATGCAGTTATATAGTCATTATAAAAATATTGGAAGACTGACACCCTTACCATTCATATTTTAGCGGCAGACTGAAAGAGCCTAATGCATCTTCTTAATTGGTTCAGCAACTCAACCAGTGGTATAGAAGAAATAATGAAGAGCACACTATGAGCCACTGGGAGAATAATTCCTGAAATAATTATGTTAAAACAAGCTACTAGTATTAAAAACCTCAGACTAAGAAAAGTACAATTTCATTGTAAACAGTGCAATTTTGAACCTATTTGTATCTTGCCTGGAAAAAAATAATTCATTTTTATCAAGCCAAATAGAAAAGTAATTGCAGCAATTTGTGTATCTTTGAGCTTAAAAAACAAGATTGCAGAGAATTTAAAAGCCAAGAAACTAATTAACTTAGAACAGCCTCTTTCTCAAATCCCCTAAAATGTGACTACTGGAACATTAAATACTACTTTGAAACCATGGTTTCCAAGTACTACAGTAGCCAAAAAATCCAGGTTTTTTAAAGCAGAAATGAACAAATAATGTGGGATGACCAAGAATCCAGGCCAGGTAGTTTATAATTACATCCTACAAGATGTTAATTTTTTAATGCCTTGGGAGACATTACTATACCAAATAAATATGAGTGATTCATATACAGAGATGCAGCAAAGCAGTTTAGGCTTCTCTTATTCTACCAATAAATTACATTCAATGTTATTTAAAAGCTGAACTACCTTAGTTGGCTTTTTGTACACATATAACTTTAAAACACACAGAGATACAGAGGAAAGGTTGGAGAAGACATTCAGTTGGAGCCAGATAACAGCAACTCCACCCACCTAATGTTACAGATTAACAGTTCAATCCTAATGACAATTTCCTGAAAATAGCTGTATTGAATAGATCTGAATGGGAATGAGTAGACCTCCATAGGATGGTACGCAGATATATGCAGCACAGAACAGAAAAAGATTTCTTCAAAATATTGCATCATCACGGCCTGTGGCATGACTAGGGAACAAACGGAAGATAAAAAATAAGGCCAATCTACTAATCTTTTACTCTTGTTGAAGAACTAATACAAAATGAACAGATTCCCCTGATGAAGCCTGTTGGCAAAACACTTAGGAAATTTTTAGAAATTTAACTGAATAATAAAATATATATTTTACCTGATTTGCAACATCAGCCTTGGCCTTATTTTTTACCTCCTGTGACTGGTGCAGCTCTTTATTTTCTTGTTACTAGGGAACAAACAGAGACACCAGTTGCTGGCTGTACATGAATATAGCTTCTTCAGAGGAATGGTCTATCAAACAAGAAAGATTAATTAAAAAAATACTAGATTTTGACTTTTCCCCTCCTTAAGTGAAAATAAAACCATTCAGCAAGGACAAGATTCAATTCACCAATAGTCCATGGCTGGATTTCAGAAGAGTTAGAAAGATTCTCCACATATCTCTTTTGTTTTTATTCATTCAGTCATTCTTAACACTGTTATTCAAGCTGAAATTGTTACAGAGGCAACACTGACAATACAACTGAACAAGAATACTGTGATGCTTGTCACAGTCTGCAGGGAGCTTAAACAATAATTCTGAATGACATTACTGGTCTCCAGGGTTGCCAGGTTTTAGAAACAGCAGGATTTCTGGGGCCATGGTTCTTCTTCTATGCCACTGTTCTGTAGAACTGGCATGGGTAACAAATATTTTCTGTGGAGTACTTGAGTGCTAGGCATTTTTAGAAAATGGAATTTAGATGAAAAAATTCAGTAAAACTTCAATTTTTTTCTTTAAATTGATGTTTTTTTATAAGCTTCAGTCCACATCTATATGGCATCATGTCTGCTCTTTTATTTAGTCATAATATTTATAGTCTGCCTTTCTCACTGAGACTCAAGGAACTTATATGTGCCATTTCTGTTTTTTGACACATGTACACTGGGCTGTATTGACTATTAAGCTATTAAGCATTCAGGTACCAAAACAAACACCGCCACCCCCGTTTTGTTAACATTAATATTATGGCAATGAGTTAACCTTCATTAATATTAGTTAATAGTCACATTTCATCATGTATTTATTTATTTATTACACATATCTTGCCCTATCCCATGGTGGGCTCAGGTGGCTTACAACATAAATAAAATACAATAAATATATAATTAAAACCAGTTAATTAAAACAAGATGGCAGCAAAAACATACATTGTTCTAGAGCAGTGTGATACACATCCTGTTAGACATTAGCAGGGTGAGCTGCGGTGGCTCAAGTGGTTAAGACGCTGAACTGCAGGCTGTGGAAGGTCAGTAGTTCAGTGGTTCAAGACCCGGGTGCCGCAAGACAGGGTGAGCTCCTGTCTCTAGTTCCAGCTCCTGTCAACCTAGCAGTTCGAAAGCAAGAAATTGCAAGTAGATAAATAGGGACCACTTCGGTGGGAAGGTAACAGCGTTCCGTGCGCCTTGGTGTTTAGTCATGCCGGCCACATGACCACGGAAACGTCTTCGGACAGCGCTGGCTCTTCGGCTTTGTAACGGAGATGAGCACCGCAACCCTAGAGTCGGATTCGACTGGCTTTCGAGCAAGGGAACCTTTACCTTTACCTTTAAGCATCTGTAGGCTTATTGTGGGCAGAGGAGGCTGAGATGCTTATTATGGGCAGAGGAGGCTGAGATGCTGGAGACATCTGCCGCCTCGCCCAAAGGCCTGGAAGAACAGCTCCGTTTTGCAGGCCCTGCAGAACTGTAACAAGTCCCACAGGGCCATGTTTTATTTATTTTATTTATTTATTAGTTAGATTTCTATCCCGCCCTCCCGCCGAAGCGGCTCAGGGCGGCTCACAATAATTATAAAACCAGCATAAATACATACATAAAATACAACTCAATAAAATAACTCAAGCTCATTTCCAATTAAATAAATACAGTTAAAACCATTTAAATGTGGCAGTGTCGTATAATAAAGTGCAAGTGCAGCACAGCCGATATAGGATCTTTCCTACTGGAATGCCCGGCAAAAAAGCTCTGTTTTCATGGCCCTGTGGAATTGCTGGAGGTCCCGCAGGGCTCTGATCTCATTGGGGAGATCATTCCAGAGCATCAGCGCCACCAGGGAGAATGCCCTGGTCCTAGTCGCCACCAACCTGGTGTCTCTAGGCCCAGGGGGCAGGCGGTTTTGTGTACCAGATCACAGTACTCTCTGGGGAACATGTGGGAAAAGGCGGTCCCTCAGGTAGGCAGGCCCCTGACCATAAAGGACTTTAAAGGTCAAAACCAGCACCTTGAAGTGGATCCGGAATGCTATTGGTAGCCAATGAAGCGACTTTAGCCAGCCGGATTAGGCTCCGCTCCACTCCCACCCTGAGCACCGGGTTGAGCTCGATGGCTCACTACTTGGATGATTTTTTGTTCGTAGGACATAGGAGGACTCGGCAGTGTGAATTTTTACTGTCCAGTTTCATAGAAATGGCAGCGGAGCGAGGAGTTCCCCTGGCAGATGAGAAGACCGAAGGCCCGACACCCCTCTTGACTTATTTAGGGATTGAAATAGACACGGTGCAACAGTACTTTAGGCTCCCTCTGGGCAAGCTGCAATGCCTTATGGTCATGGTTGAGAACTCCCTAGAGCTTAAGAAAATATAACTTTACGAGCTGCAGCAGCTGGTGGGCCATCTCAACTTTGCATGCAAAGTGGTGGCGCCAGGCCGGGCGTTTGCCAGGCGGCTCTGTGATGGTATGCGGGGTCTGCACCTCCCACACCACAGGACCCGGGTTACTAGCGGGATGCGACAGGATCTCCTGCTTTGGAGGGAGTTTCTAGGCTCATTTAATGGGGTTTCATTTTGGAGGGAAGACTTGCGGCTGGAAGCTGAGATGCAGGTCACATCAGATGCAGCGGACTCCTCAGGTTTCGGGGTATACTTCAGAGGGCATTGGTGTGCTGAGGACTGGCCGCAGGATTGGGTCCGGGCAGGCTGGGTCAGGGACCTAACCTTTTTGGAGTTTTTCCCAATTGTGGCAGCAGTGGGGATTTGGACAGCGGAGTTTGCTGTCCAAACTGTTCAGGTGCGATAATCAGGCCACAGGCCACGTAATAAATTCACTATCATCCAAATCGGCCCGGGTCATGGCGTTAGTTCGGGCATTTACATTGCTATGTTTGAGGAATAACATATTGTTTCGGGCTAGGCATGTTTCGGGGGTGAGTAACGAGGTCGCTGACGCTCTCTCTCGAAAACAGATGGGGAGATTCCGTCAGCTGGCCCCAGAAGTGGACGAGCGCCCGGTAAGGATGCCTCCCGGTTTTTGGCAGGTTGGAGGCTTGAAGCCGAGCGGGCAATAGGTTTGGCACTCGCTCCCTCAACGTGAAAAACATACATGAGGGCAGGTCAGCAATTTGTCACCTTCAGGCAGGAGGCGGGGTTACGACATGTTTGGCTCATTCCAGTGTCCCAGCTCATGCAGTTTTGTGTCTATTTGAAGCGGAAGGACTTGTCAGTTCGCTCTATCGGAAGGGCTTGTCAGTTCACTCTATAAGGGGTAGGCTGGCTTCCCTGGCCTACGTGGCTAAAGCGGCTGGGCATGAGGACAGGACGACCGATTTCCGAGTCAAGAAGATGCTGGATGGGTGGGCACGTGAGGCAGGGCAACCTCGGGATGACAGGGAGCCATTGACTCCGTCTGTGTTGAGGGGTCTGCGGGCATTGTGGCCCGGCCTTTGTGTGGATGAATGTGAGGTTGCCCTGTTTCATGCCGCGTCATTAACAGCATTTTTTGGAGCTCTGCGTATTAGAGAGCTCGTCCCTGCTTCGCGGAGTGACACTTCAAACCGGGCCTAAGACTTACCGACATCAAGGTCCGAGAAGCTAGTGTGGCCATTACTATTCGGCGGTCAAAGACAGATCAAGGGGGTAAGGGTTCAGTAATAGAATTGGGGCATTGTTCTGAAACTGCGTTATGCCCGGTGGTGGCGTTACACAGTTACTTGAGTCTCAGGGGGTCAAGGGACGGTACATTGTTCCAGCATAGGGACGTGTCCCCTCTCACTAAATTTCAATTTTGGTCGCTGACGCGGAGAGCGCTTAACCAGTTGGGTCTGGGTGGGTTCCGATTTGGGACCCATTCATTTAGAATTGGAGTGGCCTCCATGGCGGCGGCCATGGGATATTCGGGGGAGGTCATCCAAGGCATTGGACGACGGAGATCGCGTAGATTTAAGGGGTATGTACGTCAATGCAAGTTTTAAGAGGAACGCGTTCTAAAACAGCTCTCCTCCAGCAGGAGTGGAGGAGAGTCCTTATCTGCAGCCACAGTATGATAATTTGGGCTACTCATCAGGCAAAGAGGATGACGTTTGGTTCTCAGTTGGGGCTGAGTGAGTCGGCATTGGTTGAATGGTGGGGACGGAGGGGCATGCAGTGGCCCAGATTACTCCCCCCTTTTGTTTGAGGAACGGTGTGGGCCGCCTCCTGATATTTTGCTGGTGCACCTGGGTGGCAACGATCTAGGCCTGATGAAAGGCCAGGCCCTGGTTATCCAGGCCACAGAAGACCTGAAACTGATACAGGCAAGATGGCCCAGGGTGCAAATAATTTGGTCCGCAATTTTACCACGGCATGTATGGTGCAATTTGGGGGATCCCAGATGCATCGACCGGGCTCGTCACAAGGTCAACCGACAGATCCAGAAAGTTATGGAAGGGGGTCTGGGTCACTACTTACAACACCCTGGAATAGTGGTCGGAAAGACTGACCTCTATAGGGGGGATGGTATTCACTTGTCAAACGAGGGCAACAAGTTATTTTTAGAGGACATTTGGCAAGGGATCAGGGCCACCGTAGGTCGTTAAGTGGCCGCGTCAGCCAAAGCAGAGGCTTGACTCTGCATGTGGCAGAATAGGGTGGGGATAAGGAAACGGAAAATGGTGAGCACCTTAAGCTGTTCCTCGTTTTGGGGAACTGGGGGGTCATCAGGAATGGCCTGCGGGCTACCAAGGCCCTGGGCGGTGAATGGTGATTCCCTCTGGGAACCTCCTGGGTAAGCTCCTCTCTGCAAGCTGTAGGGTTTCAGAGGTAGGCGCTCCTGGGGGGCTACCAGGGGCTGGGCTGCTGGTTGAAAGCCAGATTCATGGCTTAAGGCCGGGGTTGGTGGCTCGCCCACATATTAGGCAAGGAGGCTGGTCTGCCTGACACCTGCCTTGTCTGTTCTGCTACTTAGGAAGTGCTCCCTTGCCGGTTTTGTTAATAAACTGTATATAGTTAATAAAGTGGCCCTTGTTTGATCCAAACTGTTGTCCATCTCGTTACTCCGACTGTGGGGGCGAGGGAGATCCCGGTCGCCGCCGAAGGCAATGGCGACTGGGGGCTTGTTTGCCGCCGCGGAGGATGGTGGGGCGGCAACAACATCCCAGCGCAGCGCGCTGGGACATGGGTGGGAGGAGCCAGCCAGATTAGGCTCCGCTCCGCTCCCGCCCTGAGCAGTCGTTGCCTCGTGCTCGCCTGCCCACCCGCCCTGTTTACAGTGTAGGCTGAGGCTTGTCGCCCAAGGGGGCCAGGTAGGAATTTTTCACTATTACCCAGGATTGGCAATGGGGTGGTAGTGTTTTTGCCTACCTTACACTGAAGCAGTGGAACAATGGGTTGGGGCGTGGCTGTTAAATAGGCTGGTCACTTTGGCAGAATAGGGCGGGGATAAGGAAGCGGAAAATGGTGAGCACCTTAAGCCGTTCCTCGTTTTGGGGAACAGGGGGGTCATCAGGAATGGCCTGCGGGCTACCAAGGCCCTGGGCGGTGAATGGTGATTCCCTCTGGGAACCCCCTGGGTAAGCTCCTCTCTGCAAGCTGTACGGTTTCAGAGGTAGGCGCTCCTGGGGGGCTACCAGGGGCTGGGCTGCTGGTCGAAAGCCAGATTAATGGCTTAAGACTGGGGTTGGTGGCTCGCCCACATATTAGACAAGGAGGCTGGTCTGCCTGACACCTGCCTTGTCTGTTCTGCTACTTAGGAAGTGCTCCCCTGCCGGGTTAATAAACTGTATATAGTTAATAAAGTGGCCCTTGTTTGATCCAAACTGTTGTCTGTCTCATTACTCCGACTGTGGGGACGAGGTATGGCTGGTGTTATTGTGTCTGGTGACTGGGCTGTTAGAGTGAATATGAGGACAGGGTTGGGATCTTGGTTTGTTTCTGTTAGGAAGTACATTGTTGTGACTGAGAAGTTGTTTAAAGTTAGGAAGCTGTCTGTGAGCCAGCCGTCTTGAGGGGTGGGTGACGTTCCCTCCCCAGGTCCACCCTCCAGTCACCAGCAAACTGCTTACCTGGCAGAGCCAACCCTCCCACCCTGCCTGGGTAACACCTGTGTGTGGGGGTGGGGGTGGCTCCATCTCCTCGGGCCCCACTCTCCACCCTTAAATGGCAAAGTGATTACTGGGAAGGGCCAACCCTCCCACCCTGCCAGGGATGCCTTGATTCCGGGTAATGCGAACGTCAGGGTGGGGCTCCCCCTGGGGCCCGATCCACTGGCAGCGGGGAACAGGCCTCTGGGGCGGGGGTTTCCCCGCCCCCCGGGGGGACTTAGCAAGCCTAGGCATAGTAATGTAGGTGTGCTATGTACTTTGAAATATTTGCCAGATACTGAGGGGTGGTTTTACTGATTCTGAGACCCCGGACAAAAGTCCAAGATGAGTCCTCAGAATACTGCCCCCTCTGGAGCCAAGCAAAAGGTGGCCCTTGCTACACATGAAAGAACCATCACTGCAAGCCAGCTACCTGAGGCTTAGTGGGCATAACCAGCCACTGCTGAGCTGACCGCCAAACCCCCAGTCATAGTGGATGTGAGTGGCTGTCACTGCAAGCAGGCAGCCCAACCCCTGGACAGAATGGGTATGCGTGGCAGCAGCAGGACCCTGCTCATTTTTTCTTTCCCCTCATGGGGGGTGGGTGGAGCCATGGGCAGCTGGACTATCCCAGCATGGAATCTGGGGCAGATACCCCCATTGCCCATTGGACACCCCTGCGTGTACTCCTTTGATGGGCCTTATGTTATGCTGGCAGAGAGAGGCCAAATAGTTTCAGATGTTCAGTGGGGTGCTCCAGGTGCTAACAGCAAAAATATTAGCTATGCCTGTGAAGTAAGAGAGGGAGAAGGCAGGGGACCCCCCCTCCAATTACAGATATTCTACATGCCAATGCATTTGCACATACAATTTTATGCTAATATAAGCAGTGAATCAGAACTTCTGTCTTCCTCCGTCATGCTCCAAAACCTTTGCACTGTTAGGCTTGTGGTCACCTCCTATGAGCAGAAAGATTTGTTATGGTAGTATTACATCTTCTGACAGTATAACATTCTGCTTTGCTAGCACAAGGAAGCAATCTGAGCTCACCCAGTAGGTGTGCCTTGCAAAAAAAAATCTCATTCCTGTTTGTACAAATCCAACATATAGCAATTTCTTGGCCTTTTAAAAAATATAATAGATTATTAAAGCTTATTATGTTAACTTCAAAAGCAATATCTAAAATTTTGGAGTAATGAGAGGCAAGAGGAAAAATAAACCCATGAAAATAAACTTGTCATAAAAATTACTATTTGGGGCAATGCTAACATTTTAAAAATGGAAATAATTCATGGAAGAATATGGTTGTACACTCTCCTGGTTGTTATCAGGGGTCTTGTTGTAGAAAAAGAGCTGCCGGAGCTCATTAGCATAACTCATTAGCATAACTTATTTGCATATGCCACGCCCCCTGACATCACCGGAAGTGACAGAAGGCCACACCCCCTGACATCACCGGAAGTGTGTCAGAAGGCCCGGCTACTTACCCTCCTGCTTCATCCTCATTCCCAAACGGAATGAGGATCGAAGCAGAGGGCGGGGTAAAGAAGGGGGCGGGGCTTCACCACGTGACCGCCCCGCCCCCTAGAGGTTCTCTTCCGGAGCTCCGTACCTGAGAGCTCCCCCCCGACTAGAGCCCTGGTTGTTATAATCTTCATTTTCAATTTATTTCAGATAACAAAAGGAGTTACAAAAGCATACATTTGTATTCTCTAATGTACAAGATTGTAATTAATATAGCATCTGTTTCCAATTTATTGTCTATTAAAGAATAAATAATTTTATAGCATTCTAATGTGCACCTCTTAAACTTTAAATCACTTGACCATAACTAATAAGCACTGTATTTTCAAAAAACACCATAACCACAACCATAGATCACACATTTTTAAAAACGTAAATCTTCATCACTTTTAATGCAAAAGCAACAGCAAATATATATAATTACTGGTTGCATTCTGAATCGCTTTTATGGTTACTGCTCAAGACCCATTAAAAATCAAAAACACTGAGCTGCATAGGATATAAAGCTGGAATTATGATGCAGTTCAAGCTGTAATTGAAATGCATAAATTTCCTTACCAATATTCAAAGTTATTTTGATACCGGGAGTTGTTATTGTGTAGAAATGCTTTTGAAAAATTTACTTTGTCTTGCAAAGTAGTTATGGCAGCAAGTCCTGTATTCCAATTTCATGTTTTGATAAACTAGAAGTGCACAAATAACCTGATTGATTTGTGTTTAAGCTTATGTTTAACATGATTGAGTGAGCTTTCTTTCTGTTTCTCTCATGTATGTAACAGAAACAGTACAACATTTCAGAGCTCCTTATCTTTGCAGCAAAGCTGTTTTGCACTGCAGCAATCAAGACTACATTTGTATAACAAGGCCCCATGGGTTACATGTCAGATGGTTAATAGCTGAAAAGTTGACGGTCAAGTTTCACTGGGTAGTTTCACTGAAGTTTCTAGAAACACATGCATGATGAAAATATTTCAAAAGCTGAGTCTTAAACAGTTGACTTTGAGACAGATTATACTTGAATAGGGCTATGTGGATACTGGAAGAAGAGGTTGTAACTGGCGTAGAAACATCTGCAGTATCATGGGGGCAAAGGAGTAGGAAAATGTCCACCCAGAAAACGACTCCAACTGGTAGAGGGCCCTGGCAGACTTCCATTCCCAATCATGCTGTTTATATGGGTGCTGACTGAAACTCAGGTACAATGTACTGAATGATTTATGAGCAAGTGGTTCACCTTCTTGCTGATAAAGCATTTGGTACAATGAATCAAATACTTCCAGATGTTCAATTGGGTGTTTCAGGTACTACTGGGATTCAGGGAAAAAATGTAAAGAATAACATCAGCAAAGTGAGAAACCACTTAAACAGGAAGGAATGGGCTATGGATTCCTTAGAGACGACAAGCAAGTAAGGTGCCTGGAAAGGACTCAAAAAACAGGAGCCTGCTTCTCCAAAGTTAATCTCATCTCTGGGTCAGACTCCAAGAATTGATTTCTCCATTGTACTTACTATTCAAACTTCCCATCTGTTGCTTTTGCTTACTGCTGCTTAGTAGTATGGCATGTAGTTTGGGAACTTTTAGAGCCTGAAACTTTCCAGAGCAAGGTCAAAAAAGGCATCAATGTCTTGTAGCTGAATCTGCCTAGATGTATGATAAAAACACTGCATACATGATCTCTGACTGGCTGGGATTACTTTATGAAGAAACACTGTTTTTTAAAAAAAATGCAGTGGGAAAGGTGCATATGATGGAAAGAAAAGGTGGAAAAGCACACTAGGGCCCCGGTCACACGAGAGGTTTTGGGCCGGGAGAGGGACGGATCGGGGCCGCAGCAAATGGGCGTGATCCCACTGCAACATCTGGGAAGCGTTGCGCACCCGTTCCCGATCCAGCCCTTCCGCCCAAAACCCCGCAGCAAAAATGAACCACCTACCATGGTGGTTCGTCCGGGAAGGCCGCATCAAAGCCGGCCGTGGGATCGCCGGTGCGTCCTTCCGCCGGCGCATCCCTGGCGCCTGGCTGAACTGCGCATGCTCACACATGCGCAGTTCGGCAGGCTCCCCCTCCCGACGGTAGCTTCCTCCCCGGCATCGGGGAGCAATGGTGCCGCGGCTCAGGGGATCCATGGGATCCCACCGCGGCATCTCAACTTTGGTGCGGCTCTGATTTGCTGCACTTTGGCCGATGTTTTTCCTGCTGTGTGGCAGGGACCTATGATGGCTTTTTAAAAATCTGTCATCTTTCTGTGTCTCCCTTTCACCTGGAAGGTTTTCACTGCTTTCCAGGGTTACTTTTTAAGCTTCATTTTCCTCACTGCCTTGAGGTGTTTTGAGCGGCTCACTTGAGCCACCTGAATTGTTTTACTGAATTGATTTGCAGTTTTTGCCAAGTGTGTACCTATAGTTGGCATTTTTTTTCTGCCAAGGTTCCTGGATCCTTGTAGCTGCATAAGAGGCTAGATACTCAACAGCTGAAGCATTCTATTACTGCATCTGCATTCTCAGAAAGACTTCTCCTGTTGTACTTCTGTCATGCAGCTGTTAAAAATAATCTTTTCATATGAAAAGATCTTCTGCTACAAGACAGAGTTCCTATTATTGATCTCTATTCATACAACCCCTTGCAATTTTAGCAGCACCTAGAGGCTAGAACTAAATGAAAAAATTAATTGAATTTTAAATTAGCATTTTAATAAATGCTGCAAATCCTTAACAGGCTTACTTGGATTGAAATCAATGTAACTTACTTCTGAGTAAATGTGTTTATAATCACAGCATTAATGTGAAATGCAGAGATGTTTCCATTTGGGAAACATTAATATGTGAGAAAGAGTTTGCCTCATCAGCCTGCTTAATTTCATTTTGCTCCATCACTCCATATTCTTTGTGCCATCACTGGCTAGACAAGGAGGGTTGTGAGACACTTTGATGGGAATTTCTTATTAAAGGAAAGTGCGGTGGGATGCCCATGGTGGGTAGTATGAGAGAAGTCAGTGGAAAAGGAAAATCAGAGACTGGAAGATAGCAAAGGAGCTGAAAAAATTGTTGAAGTAATAGGAATGGAGGAAGAAAGCATTAATGTCTTAAACAAATGTCAAATGCAGAATAGTACCCATCACTTAGTCTGTTTTCGGAAATAGTATAAGCCGAGGATAGCCTTTGCCCTGGACTATTCTAGGCTTCATCTTCTTATGTCCCCATGCTACTAGTGCAATGAAAATGCATTGACACCTTTCTTAGATCCCTCTAGGGATGTAAGGGATCACAGACTAGACAAGGAATGTCCATAGGACATGCTACACCCCTCTCATTTTATCTCTGGAACAGGCACAGAAAGCAGCAAATACTGGATTTTCTCCAGAAATAGTTCTGGCCCCATTTGAGTTTTGCCCAATTCCCTTTGGGGTGAAATCAACCCAATCTATAGGAGACAAGTTCCTTCAAATAGTTTTATTTTTGCCATGCAGCCATTGTGCTTGCAATATATCACTTGATTGGAATTGCATGCATGGATTTACAATGGGCAGATCTTTCATCCAAGGTTTCACCAGAGGGTCTTTGTTCCCTACTAGACTTCAAAGAACTGGGAAGACAATCCTATCCATAGCCCTGCCCCTGCTACATCATTTACTTTACAAAAAACATAACTAGAGATGTGTAAATTAAGTAAAATTAACTAGCGCTGATTTCTCCATATTTAGATATTCTCAGTTTCTCATGAAGAAATATGCCTCCTGCTCCAGGCACAACAAAGACTTAAACTGAAATAATAATGACATTCTTCCTTCCTGCTTTAAGATAAGAATATTATCTAGTGGGGAGGAAATTACCCAGTGGAATCAAGGACATAATTACCAGGTGATTATTTTTAGACTAATTCTATACCTTTACATATTTCTTCTCTTATTTAGCATTTTCATTCTCTTTAAGTCTACCATTAATAAAAGAAGTACAACAGCAAATGATGACATACAGAACTCAGGCTTTCAACTCAACTGAATACCCCTTAATGAGATGTAAAACTTCCAAAACTTTTGAAGACATGGGGGGTGGGGGTGGAAAAAACGGAAATTCTGGGAAAAACTGAAATATGCCATACTTACTTCCCTATCGAACCTGAGCTTTGTTTACTGATTTAATAGCATAAAATGCATCATTTGTAACTTGGATAGCATATAAAATTGTATGATTTGGCATATTTATGATATTTAAAAGTATAAATGTCTTAATTTCCTGTAAGAAAAAATTACAAGCAAACCCAATACTTGAGAAAGACTTGCAAACTGCTGTGCCGTCTGCTACTACATCATATGTATTTTAATTTTTGCCATGTGAAAGGTAGGAAAAAATAAAAGTTAAAGTTGTAAAACAAATTCTGTAGTAAACAAAAGAAGGTGTGTTACTTGGACAAAAACTCTCTCATACAGTCACAGTGGGTAGGACTACCAGCATATTTGGATATTGTTAAAGTTTATAATATGGAAAGCACAGAACCTTTTAATAATGTATTGTTACAGCACATTAATTGTTACCAAAACTATTTATATTTATTTATATTATATTTAATATTTATATTATATTTAAACAACAAAAAAACCATGTATAGACTACATGTCTATAATATACACAGGAATGACCATTTATCTATGTCCAACTCATGCCTTGGAATATATTTTATTTATTTAAAACTTTTTATGTAGCCTTTCCGCCCGATCAGGATCCACAAGGCAGCAAACATAAAAACTTTTAAACATTTATAGAATTTAAAATGCAATTTAAATTATAAAATTCAATTAAAAACACATAAACAACACTAGGCGGGCCAGTAACCATTACTGGGGGTATGCCAGATGAAACGCAAAAATCTTCATCTGCTGATAAAAGAAAATGACAAAGGGAGACAAACTAATCTCCTTGGGGAGAAGGAAGTTCCAAAGTTTTGGTGCCCTGACAAAGAAGGCCCTTTCTTGGGTCACTCACCATTTGTCTAACCTCAGGTGGTCGGGAGAACCAAAGAAGGGCCTCTGAGGATGACTGAAGTGAGCATGGGAGAAGGAAATCCTTAAGGTATGTTGGTTCCAGGCTGTACAGGGCTTTAACACACCTTTAAAGCACCTTGAATTGAGCTCAGAAGCAAAACTGAAACCAGGGTACATGGAACAAGACCCACTCCAGTCAACACTCTGGCCACAAGACTCTATACCAACTGTAACTTCCAGGCAGCCTGTTACCTCCCCCGATATACCTGTGTTAAACTTGCTCTCCTCAAAAAACCTCGGAGGGACCCAGCAGCCAGAAAGGCAATAAGACCAAGGTCCCACACCTCACATTGGTCTGTCACAGGCAGGCAACATAGAGCCAGAAAAGACTCAATTTTGAACCAGCCTGACAGGCTCAGGAACTGAGCCAAACAGGAGCACAGTGAGCAAGCACATATAAAGGATCTCATGACTGACACACTCAATAGAGATAGCCAGCCTAGCCATATTAATCCCATCTTCCCTGACACTGGCATCACCTTAGTAAACTGCATGGTCTCCTTGAAAGTAATTTTGAGAGTCTAGCACCGTTCCCCATTCAATATTGAGCCACTGACACATAGAAACGCAAACACTGGTCACTTTCCCAACCTTGGAAGTCTAAACCAAGCATCCTGCACATCCCCAACGTAATCCAGCTACTCATTACACCCGAGGCAGCCCACCCTTGGCTCCCCCCCAAAATATTTAAACTGGCATGCCATGCCTCAACCTTTATACAGCTCTTGGGGCTTATAAGAGTGTACCCTCAGACTCTGTCTGAGCCTTTGACATGAACCACTGGTTGGCCACCTTCTGTCACATGGATTTCAGACTCCAGGATCAGGTGAATACTGCCCTATCTAAAATCAACCCCTTTCTTATCACTATTGATCACCTCTTTGTTTCTTAGCTCTGTGTGTATTGATCTGTTGTTATTATTTTTGCGTGAGTAGTGTGAGCTTTGCATTTATTTATAATAAAAACTCAATTCATTCAATTAAAGGTCTCTTCCTTCCACTGGTATCTCTCGCAATTTGACCCTCGTGTACATAGAATATAAAGGACCCTTGTACATGTGTACTGCCCCAGGCAATCTGTGTAACAGACCCATGAAAAGTGTATTGCAGTAATCTAATCTAGATGTTATGACTTGGGATGGGCACAAACCCAATTATGAATTGAATTTAATGATGAACCGTGCTGGTTCAAGCATTCGCAAACTGTAATTCATGCAACTGCGCTGTTTGCAAACTGCCCACAAACTGACATGGGATTTGTGGTAGTTCGTCTGATTCATTAGAAGGTTTGTGGGACAGACAGGGTGGCACCCAATGCAATGGTTGGGAACCCTTTAAAGTCATGCTGCTGTTGTAGCACTACTTGCCAGTGAGCTCAAAAGGCTCCCACAAGTAATCTCAAAAGGCATTTAAATTCACTTGCGGGAGCAGAAATGGGGGGAGCAAAAGGGATTGTTACTGGCTTTCATCTAATTGAATAGTTCAGGAATGGCTTTGGCTCCCCCCCCCCCCGCAGAAGTGGGGAAGTTAAAGGGATCACTGAAGTAGCTTGCATATAATAGCCTTTTGCTCCCCCCTCCTTGGCTTGGAACCTGCACAAACCTCACGAACCTGAACTTTTTTAGCAAATGGAAAAGTCTGTGGAGGTTCATGACTGTGGTTCGTGAGACCCCACAAACCTCCATTTTCCCAGTCCGTGCCCATCCCTAGTTATCACAGTAGGCACCACAGTGGAAAGATCTTTTCTGCCCAAGAAGGAACGCAGCTGGCTCACCAGTTGAAGCTACTGAAAGGCATTTCTGGTCACCACCGCCACCTGTTTATCCAACAGGAGGCCCCGGTCAAGGAGCACCCCCAAGCTACGAACCTGCTCCTTTAGGAGAAGTGCAACCCCATACAGAACAGTGGACAACCTGTTTCCCAGGTCAGACATTCCCCCCACCAGTTTCAGTTTGTTGGCCCTCATCCATTCCAAAATTGCCTTCAGGTACATGTTCACAATTTCCACAGCCTCCCAAGGATCTGCTGGTAGTGCAAGCTAGAGGTGATTGTCATCAATATATTGGTGACAGTTCAGCCAAGATCGCTGGATGACATCTCCCAGAGGATTTACACAAATGCTAAATAGCATAGAGAATAAGATGGAATGTTTGGGAACCCCATAGGCCAATGGCCAAGGGTCAGAGCTGCAGTCCCCCTGCACCACACTCTAAAACCTGCCCTCCAGGTAGGACCAGAACAACCACAAAACAGTCCCAGTCCCAAAAGGCAATCCAGAAGGATATCATGATGGATGGCATCAAAAGCTGTGGAGAGGTCCAGGAAAATTAAAAAGGATAACACTCCTCCTGTCCATCTCCCAGTGCATGTCATATACCGTGGTGATGACCAAGACAGTTTCAGTCCCAAAACAGGGCTGCAACCAGACTGCAAAGTATCTAAACAATGCTTCATTCAGGGATCTCTGAAGTTGACCAGCCACCACTCCTTCAACCACCTTGCTCAAGAATGTTACATTTGAGACTGAACAATAGCTATTCAACTCTCCTACATCCAGTGTAGGTTTCTTTATGAATTCTGTAAGAAAAAAATGCATATTGGGGGATTAAAATGTTCCCAAATAACAAAAACAAATGCTCACTGAGTTCTCAGCGAATACTCTGGAAGTTGCTAGGCAGTATTGCTCAGTATACTACACCTCAGTATTCTATCACTGAGCCACAGCCCCTCCCAGTAATTGTCATACTTAAAAAAATTAGGGCATAGCTGTCTCTTCCAGGCTCCTCTCAAGTGCAATGTGAATTTGAATTATTATCTGCAGCAGCATATGCCAAATATATTTCCCAAATGCACACTACATGATTTATAAATCTACTTATTACTAAACAATAAACCTGAAATGAAACTCTAATTTCATAGAAAGAAATGCTTTCAGTGTAGCTTACATATGAACAGGTAAAATTATGTTAATACAAGAAATTGCAACCTCTCATGTCAATAGCATCCTCATCTTTAATCCTTAGATGTATTTGGAAGCAACTCTATTTAAAACATACACACAGTTTCCTTGAAAGGAATCAGAACAGCAGATATTCTTGGCTAGTATAATTATTCTTCAAGATACTGTTTTGCCTTTTGATCATTTTGTTCTTATGGAAGAAAAACTATCTCCTGTGGATTTTATTATATGTTTTGCTACAAATGCAAGGACTAGTTTGACCTTGGAAACTGGGGCAGTGTATCTCATACTTTAAAGTTTTTGTAGAGCTTCAGAATTTATTTTTTTTAGGTCTTCAGTTAATGGGGAGATCCAATTCAATTCAATTTTACAGCTTCTCTCTCTCGGTATGATACAGAGATTATACAGATTACTGTATAATTTGTAGACTGCAAACAAAATATTTTATTTCAATTTCTTCTTAATCCCACCAGGGTAGGTCATTTGGTCTTTAAAACAGTCCTTTCTTGATTGTTGTGGTAATAAATGTACTCACTCTTGGGACAGGACAGTAAACTGGAGGAGAAATTTTGATATTTTGAAATGTATGCATACATTTGATTAGCATGTATAACATTTACAGTTCACTTCTATGTGCAGTAGGGTTGCCAACCACCTGGGGAAAATGTCCTGCTTTTTTAAATAAAGGCTTAAATGCAGGGCTCAACAAATCCCAGTCATCAGGTCACCTAGAACTTTCACTGTGGTACCTAGTAATTTCAATGAGGTAAGTGTCTCTCAGCAATTCTCAGTGAAAGTAAAAGGTAAGGGGGTGTCAAATATTTGGCCCGTGGGCCAGAATTGTGGGCTCTTATCCAGCCCACAAGTAACTGGTATGAGGGAGGAAAGGCAGAGGCTGCTCAAGGGTGCATACATGGTAAAGATTGTGTGATTAAAGCTGTCAAGAAATAGAAAGGAAATGGGTAGGGGGCAGGGCTAAGAGGCCGCGGTAAAACAGTGTGGTGGAATGACAATAAAGGTGGAGAAAGAGGAGGTATGGTGTTTTTTTCTCTCCTGCCTCCTCCGACTGCAGCTCAGCAAGGATTCGCAAAGCCACTACGTGGGGGGATAGAGCAGAGTGGCTGGCCCTGTCGCCGCACCAAATAGCTTTGCTTTTTTTTTTTCCAAACGGTGACCGGGGGGGGCGGGTTGGCAAGAGCCAATGTGCAGATCGAGGGTTTGTGGATGAAGGGATGGGGCCAGCAGGGGAGAGAGGAGGAACACCAGTGCATGGATTGGCATTACATTTTATGGCACACATGGTCCATCCTGACAAAGTGACATTTATGTAAGATATGGCCCTTCTAACAAATGAGTTCAACATCTCTAAGGGACTGGATCCAACCAGTTTTTTCCACTAGTAAGAAGGGGAAAGGAAGGTTTGACAACCAAAAAGGAACTGTTTGGGATCATGGAACCTGCACCAACAAAAGCCATGTGGAACTGGAGGTGCATTAAAGGGGATTTTTTAAAAATTTACATTATTTATAATATGACTTGGAGACTAATATTTGAGGTAGATTACACAGTGTAATAAGTGTAAATAAATGTAATCAACAGCATGGAACATCTAATAAGCAATATAATATGATTAGGACTGCAGAAATCTGAAACAAAGTATAAGTATTAACATGACATGTTACACAATGCAGAAATTACAGAGAAGGACAATGCATTATAGTACATACAATACAAAGTAGTATGGCCCACAATCCCTTTCATTTTATTTAAGCATCTTGCTGAACCATTTGTTACAATATAGCTCTATTACCTTTGTAAATGTCCTCCTGAATAATTCAGTTTTGCATTGTTCACTGAATGCCATGAAAGTGGGACCCTTCCTGGCCTTATCCAGCAGGCCATTCCATAAAATGGGGGCTACAACAGAAAATGTATATAGATGGGCAGTTGTTGATCTTGCCCATTTGTAAGGTGACACCTGCAGAAGGCTCTGCTCACATAAGTTAAACCAGAGGTTCGAACTCATTTGTTATGAGGGCCGGGTCTGGCATAAATGTCACTTTGACGGGCCAGGCCATGTGTGCCACAAAATGTAATGCCAAGTACCAGAGATATAAACTTTATAAAGAGCAGCAACTGGTAAGCTCCAAGTTAGTGTGTCCTCACTGCAAGGCCCCATAGGCTGGGGGGGCCATGCAGAGGAAAACCCACATGGGCGGACTGGAGAGCCAGCAATGCAGCACTGGGCAGACACTCCCATGTCCCAACAGAGGATTGTCTCCACCACCACCACCACCACCCCCACACACACAAGCAAATGCTGATTCCTGTGGCCATCCAGGACAGCATCCCTGGAGCTGCAGGCTGACTGGAGAGGTATGAAAGTGCCTGCAATGGCTCCCAACTTATCCGTGAGGCTGTCCCTGAAGCTAAGGGGTTCTGCTTGACTGCTGCAGACGTTGTCCCATCATGCTGAAGCCAATACTGGAGTGGCTCCACTCACCCATCCCTGAGCAGCCTCCTGTTTCCTCACTTGCACCAGTTGCTCGCGGGCCGCATAACAGCCCTGGATGGGCCACTTCCGGCCCCTGGGCCTTATGTGTAACACCCCTGAGTTAAACTGTTGTGGCACAGCACAGAAGAGGCAGTCCTCCAGAGATAAAGGTCCATGGGCCATGAAGGGTTTTGTATGTGATAGCCAATACCTTGAATTGAACCCAGTAACTGATGGGCAGCCAATGGAATGACTGCAGAATGGGAGTAATATGCATGCTCTGCCTAACTCCTGATAATAACAGAACTGCAGCACTCTGCATTAATTAAGGTCTGAGCTGACACTGGAGAGGAGAGTACATTACAATAGCATAGTTTCAGTGTTACCATGGTCTGGATCCAGCTGGCAAGATTGGGCACGTCAAGATGGGGGAATATCTTCCAGGCTAAACTAAGCTGGAAGAAATCATTCTTTGAAGCTGCATTAACTTACTCTCCAGCAGTAATGTTGGATCCACTATAACCCCTAGACTCTTAACTGAGTCTGCAAGTCAGCTGAACCCCATACAAGGTGGGAAGTACAACCCAAACCTTATTTATCATTTTGGAGCAGAATGGTTTGTTGTATGTACACTTGACTGTACCCCATTCAATACTGGTGGGTAAATCAATTTTTTATCCAGTTGCTTTCTATAGCGGCTCCAAAATCAGTTAAACTTGGCATTTTAAATCAATAATGGAATTATGGTACATTGAAAAGAAGTTTGGCTAGAGCAGCAATACTCACGCAGTGGCTCAGGAGCCAAATGTGGCTCTTCAACATGCCACCTAAAGCTCTTCTGAACATGATTCCCCAACGTGGCACCTGCCCCATGTTTCAGGAAAGTGGGCAATACTATTGCTCAGTGAATTGGCAGATGGTTCCTACTTGGCACTGAAAGAGATTCTAGCCACCACTTCTTTTGCAACCATAGATTTCAAACTGAAGGTCACTTTTAAAGTGCTTTAGAGAACTTGAAAGCTTGCACTGCACATTGTTTTGTGTCATAAGTCTGACTTGCAAGCCCTTCCCCTCACTCCAGATATGTAAGGGCTGGCTATGGTTCAACAGTAGGAAGATCTACATACTCAGAGATTCTCTGGTAACTAAAAAGGTTATAGTTACATATTTAATATTAATATGTATATCTTATTGCATGTGTGTGTTTGGCGGAATGGCATACAGTAGTCACGTGGCTCCTTTGGTTGACAGTAATTGTAAATGTGGCTCTTTGTGAGCTGTGGAGTACCACTGGGCTAAGGTTAGATATTAGCCTTTTGTTGTGATGATGACAACTGGGATTATCTTATATTTAAGTATACTAAACACTTCTGGCATGACTGTAATAAAATTGTGTGAAGAGGTTAGGAGTTGGTTTTGTAGTAGCACCCATTAGAAAATTTGGTCATTAAAATACAAAACACCAAAAGATCAAAAATGGTTCCTGAATGTTGAGGCCAAAGAAAATTTGTCAGAGCCTGGCTTTGTGGGACGTTATTTACCTCCACGCCATGAAAACTTTCAGTTGCCCGTGTCCACACATTAAGCCCATATTAAAGGTAAGGACATTATTTCCTCCAAGCTGCTGCCAACCCTAATGCAGAGTTATTCCAGACTGGGTTTAGATGTCACCAGGCTTACATAGGAGTAACTCTGCATAGGATTAGGCTATTAAAGTTGAATCAGTACTGTTTAATTCATTAACTCCTAAACACGATATAAATTTAAACAAACATTACACAGTTGTTCAAATTAAACATCAGTATATATTTATGAATCTGGGTAACAGAATTGTTATTTAGATATTTTAGTTCAAAAACTTGTTTATTATTTGTATCAGTATGGCTTTCCTTTCTCCCATTATCCTCCATAACATGTTAGAAATGGATTACATCTGCCTCTGCATGTTGCCTCCTGACAGGAATAAGGATAAAGAGGGGAAACAATGTGCCATCACATGATAGAACAAAGTTTGAGTCCAGTGGCACCTTGAAGACCAGCAGAGTTTAATTCTGAGTATAAGCTTTCATGAGAATGCACACTTCTTCAGATATACTGAAACAGTTACAACCAAGATTGGATTAAAACAGTTATTACAACACTCATGGCAATGGAACTCCCAGGGTTTAACAGATCTCACGACACATGCTAAGTCACTCAGTTCCCACTTATACCCAGAATTAAACTTTGCTGGTCTTAAAGGTGCCAATGGACTCAGACTTAGTTCTCACGTCTGTTGTTAACTCTTTCATTATCTGTATGCTAAGTTGTTGCTATTCACAGACATTACCGACTGTGTTATTCCAAACTCAGCTGTACTTATGCATCTTGACTCTAATTAGCCCTTCCTGGCAACTACTCCCCACCTATATGTAATTATATATAATTCTGTTTTGGTCATGGACTCCCCTGAACATTCCAACACGCTCCCAAATCAGTTCACTCCCAGATCTGTCATTCAGAGGGTCTCCCTATCCACTGGCTGCATTGCCTGAGTCCTGCCTCCAACATTCTAAACAGTTTGCTGTTCCTCTCCCCCCCATAGCCAGTCAGAACACAGAGGTTATTTGCATATGTGGCCTCATTGGCCTTTGCCTCGAAGCACAGAGGTCGTTTGCATATGTGGCCTCATTGGCCTTTGCCTCTAACATTCTAAACAGTTTGCTGTTGCTGTTCTGAGGTAAAACGTGTTCTGAGGTACCCTTAGTGCCTGTTGGGAGAAACCATTGTTGCCAATCTCCAGGTGAGGGCTGAAGATCACTCAGAATTACAACTGCTTTCCAGATGGCAGAGATCAGTTTCCCTGGAGAAAATGGTGGACTCTGTGTCCTTATATCCTGTATGACAGCCAATGTGACGTAGCAGTCAGGGCTTCAGAGCACGGTAGAGGCTGCAGGTGGGGAGGGGTGGAAAGCTGAGAGTGTGTGGGGAAAATAAAGGTAGGCTGGTGATTGGCTGGGGAGGAGATAGGGTTGCCAACTCCAGGTGGGAAATTCCTGGAGATTTGAGGGATGGAGCCTGGAGAGGGTGAGGTTTCAGGAGGGGTGGGACCTCAGACAGGTACAGTGCCATAGACTCCACTCTCCAAACCAGCCAGTCCCTCTTGGGGAACCATTATTGCCAATCTCCAGGTGGGGGCTGAAGATCACTCAGAATTACAACTGCTCCCCAGGAGGGAAGGGGGAGGAGATGAAAAGCTGATGTCAGAGGGGCAGATCATAGTAGTTTGATGGTTGGCTGGGAAGGACGATAGGGCTGCCAACTCCAGATTGGGAAACTCCTGGAGAATTGAGGGGTGGAGCCTGGAGAGGGTGGGGTTTGAGGAGGGGTGGGGCCTCAGGTACAATGCCATAAACTCCACCCTCCAAACCAGCCATTCCCTCCTGGGGAACCATTGTTGCCAATCTCCAGGTGAGGGCTGGAGATCACTCAAAATTACAACTGTTCTTCAGGTGGCAGAGATCAGTTCCCCTGGAGAAAATGGTGGACTCGGTGTCATTATACCCTGCTGAGGTTGCCACAGCAAATTGACACTAAGTGTTCAAGGCCGGGGCACCCACCCAGAGCCTCTTTCTAGAGCTCACTGTATTTATTTCTACAACGGGCCTTATTCCTAGTATGTAATGTTTGAGGAAATCTATTTCAGTGTATCTGAAGAAGTGTGCATCTACACATGCTAAGTCTCTCAGTTCTCACTTATACCCAGAACTGAACTTTGTTGATCTTGGAGGTGTCACTGGACTCAACCTTAGTTCTTACATCTGTTTGTTAACGCTTGTATTTATATGCTAATTTGCTGCCATTCACAGGCCTTACGAACTGCTTTAATCCAATCTCAGCTATACTTATTGCCCAGTTACTTATGCATCTTGACTCTAGCTAGCCCTTCCTGGCAACTAACCCCACCCACCCTCTCTCTACGTATATGTAAGGTTTGAGGGAAACTGTTTCAATATATCTGAAGAACTGTGCATGCACACAAAAGTTTATACCCAGAATTAAATTTTGTTGGTCTTAAAGATGCCACTGGCCTCAAACTTTGTTCGGTTGCTTCAGACCTAATTTCTATATCACTTATTATTAAAATGTTAAATACCAAGTGCATATTTTCATGGGTGTCTCCCAGTTCAAGCACACAGAACATGGCTCATGAAATTCTGCATTGCTATCTCCACATTAGCCTTTCAGTTGTTTCAGGACCACTACAAGCTAAAGTTCTGAACCCTCTGAGTTCTCTGTGGTGTACTGTATAGAACAGGGGACTCCTCTACCCACCAGAATCTCCATTTACCTCAGTGGAGGAAGCCAGTCCAATCATTTGCAAACACAGATTGGATCCAACACTTAAACAAATAGGGGAAAGCAGGACAATTCTTGTACACTGAAGCTTCATCGTCTGCAATATATTTCTGATCAGGAAACCAACTAATGATGATTTAAATATGCAGCAAATACAAAAAAGTACACAATCAAGGCCATTCTAGGTATATCCCTGATATTCAAAGGGTTCACTTTATTTGAAAACAGGCAATCTGGCTGAAGCAGTTGTGCTTCAACAGCTATGATTAGGAAGTGAGGGAACAAACATTATAGTGCTGTATTCTGCACAATGATGGCCAAAATGGGGAGGGAAGGATCCGTGGAAGGGAAGACCTCTCTGTTGCAAACCCTGTATGTCTCCATCCCTTTCCATGACAACGTGTTTGTGATGTAAAATACACAGAGATTCTTGATTTCAAGAAGAGTGCCTTACAATAATATATTATAATACATACACACACTTACTAAGTACAAATCAAAATTTAATACAAGTTGCAAATTAAATATTAACAACAATTTCAACCTGAAGTTGCAACATTCTTTGAGCAAACCGAAGACAAAGCACTGGGAGAAAAACAGCTCCAGAACCAGAGATGTGGTCTGCTTTATTTTTTTCCCTAATGATGTGTGGATGCCATTGCTAATACAATATTAGGTAAGTTAGGCAGTTTAAGTTCTAATTAAGTGTATTCAGATTATTGTTCCTAGGAAATGTTTGAGAAAGTGCTAAATCATATCATTCTATATAAGGCACTGGGGTTTTTTTTAATTCACGGTTTTCTGCAGAACCTGCACTACTGCCCAGAACAGCAGTACATACATTCCCTTGACTGGGTAGAGACAATTGGTTTATGTTTTTAACAATTCAAGCTCCAATATCTCTAATAAATTAAGAAACTCTAGCTCTATAGTTTTTATTCTTGCTAAGATACATTCAAATATATATATGAAAGCTATGAAAGCTCATTTTCCACTCATCCCAGGTGGCGGTATAGACAATAAAATACCATGATAGCAATAGCTTTTCACCCTATGAAGCTTTTCTGATCTTCCTGTCCCATGAATGTCATGTTTATGCCAGGATTTTAGCAGAATCGACACTAACTAACACTGTGCACATGTAAAGTGCTTTCAAGTCACTCGGAGACCCCCAGTAAAGGGCTTTCAAGGCAAGTGAGAAGAGGGGGTTCGCCACTGCCTTCCTCTGCAAAATCTTCCTTGGCGGTCTCCCCTTCCAAGTACTCAACCTGCTTAGCTTCTGCGAACCGATGAGATCAGGCTATACCATGCTATCCTCCCTTCCAAAATAACATTACAGATGTACAAATGTATCAGTTTCCATTTGTTTTCATCCTGCTTATTTTCTTTCCAGGGTTTCAACCTTTTTTATTTTACAGCCTTTTATTGCCCTTTTTAACCCCATTTTTTGTCATTTATACAGAAAACAGGTGTCAGTTTTCACCCCAACCAAAATTACGGAATTCAGGCCGATGACCACCATTTTGTTCTGAGCACCAAGAAGCCATAAAAGAAACTCTAACCTTCCAATCAAATGATGGAACTATAAACAACATGCAAATAACAGTGTGGGAAGACAAGATCAGCTTCTGCTGGTACCCTGTTAGTTGACATGAATCCGAGAGAAAGGTGTTAGGGTTAATAAAATGTAGAGGCAAAACTGAAGGAACACAGCTATTTACAGTGCAATCCTACGCAGAGTCAAGAAATCCCTTACACAGAATCTCAAACTTGATACTGTAACACACACAATATAAACACTATTGAACACTTTTAGTAGAGTATGCTGCTCTGGAAATGCAGATACCTAAAAGGGCAACATTACTTTTTTCCTATTTGTTTGCATGTATTCCCAGGTTTATGACTTACAACAGTCTGCAGTGTGTACATTAAAAGCTATCATAACCATTTGTGAACAATGTGAATGCAAGTAAAATCTCCCATATGCCTGTTTCATAGCTCATATGTCTATGAGGTATGTCTTTAATAAATACAGGAATCTCCATTAATTTATGTTTACTGAAGCCAAGCAAATAAACTTAACTGAGATGAGTTTCTTTAATGTTTATGTGTGTATTTTAATTATTTTATTTTGCTCCTACAGTACCGTACACAATTCTCCATGAAAGAAAAATTGAATAAAGTTCCTCAAGTATGGGTCAGGTCAGGTCATTTATTTCAATTAGTAGCAGTAATGAAATTTCACTGAACTATTAGATACCAGTTAGTCCAGATGTGAGATAAATAGAATGCTTAATTCCTCTTGACACGTCCCACAGTTATGCAACCCTGACTTCCTTATATTTACATTATAAACCCACATTCCCATTTAGTGTTAATAATTTGTCAGCCATTTTGGTAATTCTTTATTAGCTGTATAATTAATAATTCATTATGTTGGGCAGATTCCCATTATTAATACTTTTCAAATACAATATAGTCCTCTATGGTCTAAAATAAAATTGAGCTCACTATACCTAAATGGTTGACTGCTTCCCACACCATTTCAGAAAAAGAGACATTCATTTCCATTTCATCCAAATACTGCTGAAGTAGAATCTTTATCCCACTAATTTGTTCCTTGAAATGTTTATGCCATATTTTGGTCAAAAGTGACCACAGCTGTAACTGAAAATCTAGTAATACATTCTGGGCCCACTCAGTGCCTCTGAGGCAAGTACCTCTATCAACCTAATGACTCAACCAAAACAGATTTCTGTCACAGCCTGAATCTGATGCCACATAAAAGCCCAACAGAATTGAGGAAACAGGTTCCATTAAATTTATCTATCTGTCCCTGAGGCTAATAGAGCTGTTCACTGAATTAGAAGAAGCCACATCCTAATCCTAGAAAATACCTATTTCTTATTTCCTCAGCAGCTAGCTTATGCTGATTTCATGTTTAAACTTCTGGGGAGATTTTCCTCTTATCTGTAATCTTTTATTTTTGTGTTACTTATATCTATATTATTTGTTTTTACTGTGGTTATGTACATATCTCCAGCAGTTTTTAGGGAAAGGGTAATTTTAGATATTTTAATTGTATTTTTAATTATATTAAACAGAAGTTACCTACATGTTTCTAATTATTTTTTTCTACATGTTTCTAATTATTTTTTTCTCAGGGGCATCCTAAATTACACCTTTAACATCATTTGCATTTAAAAGTATTTATCAAAAATATTCTAACATTTTGGAAAGAGAGTAGCCCTTACAAAATATTTCAGAGAAAGTTCTCTCAAAATGATGTTCATTAGCTCTGTTTTATACATGTGTGTCTCAGATCCCACTCCTTTCTTGCTAAGACTATATAACCCTTTTTTAAAAAACATACAAAAATGCACTAACCTCAGCTGCCTTAAGGTTGGCAGTCTCACTAAGATGAGGCTACAAGTATCTTCCACTGTATGGACAGCTGTGTTCTACCAGTGGGGAGGGGCAGGCTACTCATGTTTCACAATACCCCCACCCCAATCAATCCAGGTGCAATAACCAAGCAAGCTGTATGAGAGAGAGAAGAGAGATCGGATTCACTACCCGAAGGAGTTTCAGAGCAGCTTACAATCTCCTTTTCCTACCCCTCCCCACAACAGACACCCTATGAGGCAGGTGGGGCTCAGAGAGCTCTTTGAGAACTGCTCTTGAAAGAACAGCTCTGAAATAACTTGTGACTGACCCAAGGTCACACCAGCAGCTGCAGGTGGAGGAGTGTTCTCCCAGATTAGTGTCCATGCTCCTAACCACTACACCAAACTGACTCAGAGAAGGAATGAAGAACAAGGGACACTGGGATGATTAGCAGCAGGCAATAACCCAATGAATCCAAGAGAGGCCTGGGAAGATGCTATACCATATGAACCTAGGCTGAAGAAGCTTCAGTTAGACTGACCAACCCCTCCCCAGTGTCTGAGTCTGGCTGTAATGAAACTCAGATGTGCCTATGTGGAGAATTTTTACTAACTATTTCTGACTACAAACAGGTATTGAACAGGGGACTTTAGATATGCTAAACTTGCCATGTTCCACAGTACCAAGTATTTTCACTAGCCTTTCTAGCCCTAATAGATGGCTATTTTTACCATCACTAGAGCTAATAGAGGTTCCAAATCCATATGATTATGCATAGATTCTAGTACTGCTCTCCCTTATTTCGCTGCTGATAGGCTTGCTGATTACTGCTAGACAGAAGATTTCCTTTACACTCACCTTTCTCCTTGGTGGGATTCAAGCTTATAACACTGGCTTCCTTCTTCAGTGCTTTTTACCCCATGAGTTACTGAGGAAACGACAAGGATACCTTCTGTGAATATGTAGTTATATTTTGTTATTTCCCCTAGTGCCTCTGTTCCTCCTGCCTTGCATCTACTCCCAGGGGCTCTATTCCCCAAGTGGGACCTGAACCTTGGCAGGGAGAGGCCAGTTTTCTTGGGATTGCCTCTCCCAACCTTTTTTAATATGTGCTTCCTCTTGTCAAAAGAATGACGGTTTGGCCACAGGGCACATAACAGATATAATACAGTCCCCCACATAGTGGAGGGTACTATGTTGCTTTCATTTTTAACTTCTTCTCTTTTGTGGGTATATGGGATGGGGCACAGAGATATCACAGGGGCAGGTGGTGCCACCATATATTGGTTGGTTGCTTCTATCTATGGCTAACATGGGGAAGTTATTGGCAAGCCAGTCTGCAACCAGTGACTACTGACAGTGTTGCTATGGTCTCCTATGCTTGCCAGAGTGGTAGGATTTAGTAGATAAATAGGTGGGAAGGTAACAGCGTTCCGTGCGCCTTGGTGTTTAGTCATGCCGGCCACATGACCACGGAAACGTCTTCCGACAGCGCTGGCTCTTCGGCTTTGAAACGGAGGTGAGCACCGCAACCCTAGAGTCAGATTTGACTGGCTTTCGAGCAAGGGAACCTTTACCTTTATTTTTCTAAGTAATCTAGCCAGGAATTCCAAACCTGAAGGCTGTTTTCTGTGTTATTTTATAGAAGACATATTAATATCATGCTTCAAGTTATATTGGAATGTAACCCATGATTAGTTACATGTCAATTTTGAACAGAAGACTGATACATTAAAACTCACAAGCTATGTTTCCACAAGTCAAAACCAAAATCATGCTTCTTAGCCCTGTGCATCTGTCAACGTACACTCATACAGCAGAATCACTCCCACCCCATTCCCTGGAGATACATGCTTAGCCTCTATCCCTGCCCTGGGTCAACAGTTCAAAACACTGATTTAATAAGCTTCATGTGATTAGAATATCTCTGCTTGTATGCATCAGGTACACACAGGTCAAAGTTACTCACATTTCATGGACTAGTTATGTGTTCAAAGACTTCTATAGACGCAATCCTTGTAGGTTTTATATTATTTATTTAATATTTATATCCCATTCCTCTCCCTAACAGGACCCAAAATGGCTGTCATAGCCTTTCCCCCTCCTACTCTCTATCCTCACAGCAACAACCTTTATGAAGTATGTTAGGCTGAGATATTCTGAATGGGCCAAGTTAACCTGGCAAGCTTCCATGACAGAGTGGGGACTCAAACCAGGTCCTAGTCCAGCAGTCTAATCACTAAACTAAACCATTCCTCAGTCCAGACAAAGGCTTCCTCTGTTTACCTTTCAGTGAGTTTAGATAATTACTTCCCTCAGGCAACTGAATGTAACCTGCCCTCTCCTAATACATAGTCCCAAACACATTATATTCCTCACCCATTTTTTGACCCCCTACTGATCTGCTTGCTTCACCTTGTCCCTGTATGACTTCAAATTGTCTGTCTTTCTGGTCATGTTGTTTGTGATTCAAGCAGCAGCAAGGAAAATTCGTTCCCAATTACAGATGCCTCACAAAGCTTTTTTTTAAAAAAAACAGCATGAAGAAAACAACTATCTGTTATATCTGAGCAATCAGAGGCTCATTAACATGTGACCCAATAAGGACTGCTGAGACAGAGCTTTGAACACTTGGAATGTGCTCTATTAAGCATTATTATCCATTTCTGCAAAAAAAAAAATCAGAAGTATCGTACACTAAATTGAAGAAATATCAAGGTACCTTGATTTATGTTCAGCATGCTAACATACCCCTGTACATAAACAAAATATTCCTTGGTTTCGTTACCAGAGCAACATAATTAGACATCCTGCATAAATGGAAAATGAGTTACTAATATTCTAAGTTCAATGTTCTCCTTAGGAAGATGTAAGGAGCATTTAAAAGAAGCAACAGCAGCAATGTTCCTCTAATTTTCTGGATGTCATCCAACTATGTCACAGTGATTTATCATTATCATTGCAGGAAATTAGTGGAAGAGGCATTCACTTGAAAAATACAAATCTGACCTGTAAATGTCTTTATACTCTCTAGTCAAAACAAACAGCAAACTGTCATCAAGGAAGTGGACAGTTTCTGTACATTTCTGAGAGCACAACAGCAAAACTGGTTTCAAGAGAAGGGTTGTGTTTCTTTTTGTAAACTGCTGCTGAAGGGCTGTTTAAACCATAAAGACATATACAGTAAATATGCCTATTAAAAAAAAAGAAAATTGATGTTACAGTAGATAATTGTTAATTAGTTTCAGAAGATGATTTATTCATAGAGGATGGAAGATTTCACACAGTCTTTGCCAATTCATATTAAGCTCTCAATCCACTGAATGTGCTTTATTGCCACTGCCAGTAGCTACTCCCTGACAAAACCAATCTATGCAATACTTTACATGGTATGAAAGAAAAAGCTTTGCTCTTGGACCACTGCATCTCTTTATGTTATGATATCCCATTCCTCTTAGAAATACCTTCCATAGACAGAAACATATTCTGCCTAAATTTCAGACATATTTGCAAAAATTCCTGCCTTTGAGAACTTTCTTAGAAAGGAAGTTTGGCTATTTATAGTTATATCTGTATTAGTTTTGGTACATATCTGACAGCCAACATGGCTCATATTTGACATCTTTTTGTTTAATCTGCAACTTTCACAACATAAAATGACTGGAGTTATAAATAGCATCCTCCCTTATGCTCTATTACTGCTTGATCGGTTGACAGTGTATTATTTCCTACACATTTTTACTTCCAAATGCATTCATCATCTATTTGCATTTAGAACTGTTTTTGCTGCATGCTGGCCAGTCATCATCCACTGTGCTGTCCGTGACGACTGTGAAATATTTTTCAGTGAGCTCAAAGCCCATCTATGAAAAGCTGAGACCATTATTGAATTACATTACAGTTACCAGATTACAGACACCAATTCCACCTGTCATCCATATAAACCCATTCTGCAGTGAAAAGAAATTAGTGTGAAATTTCTTCACAATGCTACTCTGGTAATCAGAAAACCCCATTAAGCTGTTGTCTGTTCCTCTTTGCAAAAGCATGAAGGCTAAGAATTCAAGGCAATTACTGAACTGGGTGGAAAAGTTGCTAGTGCTTGGCATTTCTTTTTTAAAAAATAATTAAAGCAGGTATTGACTCTCACTAGACTAAAGCTTCTTCTGGGGCACCTGACAATGACCTCTTTCCTTATAAAAGAATGCACAGAGGCCATTACACTTGGGGTGGGATCCTAGACACACTCACTTGTTCAACTGCATTTGGTAGGACTTCTGACTAAACATCATGAGTTGAATCAGGTTGTGACTTACCATTCATTTAAGGAACAACCGAAATTTCACAGTAAAATGTTTATCATGTTTTCACAGTAACTTTTATTTCACATTGTATCTTTCAGAAGTGACCCTTCAAAAATTTGAAAACCCAAACAGATTTTTTTTCCTGTATCGTTACTATTGTTGATTTCCTGCAGTAATTTCACACCTCTAGGACTGTTTGTATTCTAACATCTCCAGTGGATCATGGAATTAAGATGAAATTTCTCAAGGACTTTTAACAAATAGCATAATTTCTTCACAGATGCATCCCTTTCCTCTGAGACTTAAATGAAAATAGTAAGACAGAGATCACCATTGCCATTAAGCTGTCATTTTGTTTCGCAAATGTTCCAGCACTAGGCACCAAAAGTCACCCAACCAATAGGGAGAAGGCATACTGTCGGTGGAGAAAATGAAACCATTATCCACACAAGTTTTACAGTCAAGAAGACTCCAAGCTTCAACTCACTGTGGAAGAAAAGTTCCGCCCTCACTTATCTCAGCAATTACTGCCACCTTCATCAGAATACACCAAAAACAGAATCTGCAGCACAGTAGCAAGACAATGTCACACTTTCAAAGCCCAGACAAACAAGGCCACTTTGAGTGCTAAGAAAAGCAAGCAGTTAACTGGGGTGCCAAGTCAGCATGGGTACCACAAACACTCTCCCTACACCCCTGCCGCTGCTGCCCAGCCCTATGGAAGGGAGCTGCAGGTGGACCTAGCCTTGCATCTGGCAGGGTGGCAAGGGCGGAGGGGTTCCTGCCCCCCCCAAATGTCTTGAGCTACAGAGAAACTTGGAACAAGCAAACTCCAGCCAGTGACTATACAGAAGAGTTCCAGTGCATCTTTGCAAAACTGTAACTTCAGGATGTATCCGACACCACAACGCAAGTCTTGGAGCAAGGAAGACAAGACAGTCTATTGTAGAAGAGGCATAAGCAACCACCTTACCTTGTTGGAGTAAGGCGGCTTGCTGAGGTTGATCCCATCCCGAATGAGTTTATCCCGTATCATAATTTTCAGTCTTAGTTTGGGATAAGTAACTGGCTCCTTGTTGCGAGTTGCTACTTTCCCATGAAGATGCTCAGCAGGTGGCTCCTTCCAAGTTTTGGCCTCATACTGCTCCACCAGGTGACTGGTGTAGATCTCTGGCAAAGGGGAGACCTGCTGCTGAGGTTCCAAGGTGAAGTAAAGCCCAGCTGTGGTCTCATCCTCCTCCTTCAGCCTTTGCACAGCTTCATGGATCCGTCGCCGGTGCTGTAGTAGGGAGACCCCGATAGCATCCAGGTCCGGGTCTCCAATTTGCTTGCATACCTCCAGGTCGTCATAGCCATTATCCACAAAGGACTCGGCATACTGAGAGAGCTTCAGGGTCTTCAGCCACTCGTAGACTATGTTGGCACACATGATGGAAGGAGGGCTGGGGGGGTGAGGGGGAGAATTAGGAAGAAACTGCAACTTTTAACACACACCCACACACACACAGCACACACATCCGCAGCTCCGCAGGCGCAAAAAGAGTCCTCGGGAGCAAAATCCAAGCGCAATACACGTCAATGGAGGAACGCGCGGTCAGCCGTACACCTTCGCCTGGGGAGAGAGCGAATTCAATCCCAAAACTGCAGCAAACGCCACCAGTCGCGGGCGGTGCAAACGGAGTCCCTCTCTTCTCCCATCCGACCTGGCAGCCTCTGCCCCCTCAGGAGCGGTTACTTCAGCGGCCATCGACCCTCCAGTCCCTGCCCAGTCCCATCTCTTGCCGCCGCCGCTTCCCTCGGCTCCCCCGCGGCTTGCCTAGTTTCTTTCCTCCTTTGCCACGATCGATGCATCAGTTTACGGTACGCTGCGCTGTTGGCGCGCGCCGGGATTTTAATTTAGCACCGCGCGAACGAAGGTGGGAGGACTTTGACACGCTTTCTCGGAGAGCTCGCCTGTTTGCGCGACACCCTCGCCTCCTTCCGACCTGTCCCTCCGCCTCCAGCAACACGGTCACTTCAGCCTTCTCTCCCCCTCTCAGGTCCACCACCCAGTCGCCCCTCTACAATTGTCCGGACTCCCTCGGAGAGGCACGCTTCCCCCGGCTTCTCCCTTTCGGCTGAGGGAAGCCGGCGGCATTCAACTGGCGTCTGCCGCGTAGCGAGCAAAAAAAACCCGGCCATTCAACAGTTTTGCTGCCTCCCGCCTTCCTCTCGTCGAATAATCCCCACCTTCCTCATCACGCCTCAGGGGAAAGGGTTTTCTCCTCAGTGGCCGGAGGAGGGGAGGAGTGAGAAAGACTGAGGCGGGGGACCTCGGCGACGTCGTAAGTGGACTACTAATGGCGCCAGTTATTTCTCGGGTTCAGCTGAGGGACTGGAGAGAAGAGGATGTGTCGCCCCCCCTCCCCCCCCCGGCCTTTCTTTCATTCTCTTTTAATTCTTTACCAGGACCAGACTGGGGAAGGGGGGGGAGGCTAGGCTGTTGCAGTAGAGGGTCAGCTGTCCGTGCGTCCGCCCACAGCCGGCGGCCGGCAAGAAGGAGACGACGGACGGACGGACGGACGGAGGCGGGGGGGGGCTCCTTTCGAGCCCGCTATTGGGCCACATCTCAGGGGACCCTTTTCGAGGGCCACGTGACGTCCCTAGTCGGTCCTTGCAACCTGAGCCGTTTTGTCTGTCTAAATTCGCTCCCGTTCATCTAGTTTTGTTTCGTCCTCCTCTGATGAACTAATGAGAAGCTACAAGTTTCTCGCCCTTGAAAGAAAGAAAAAACAAACCGCGAGTTGCGACTTGGCACCGGTGCACCCCCTCTCGCGAAGCGCAATGAATAGAAGTTTCGAGGCCAGCCGCTTCTTCAGGGAATCTGTCTGAAGACGCTGCACCCTGCGTATGGGACGCGCGCGCACAACACTCTGCGGTGGTGCTTCCATTCTTTCTCTCCCCCCCCCGGCACAGACCGACTGGCGAAAAAGAGGGAATTTGGGTTGGGGGGAGGGTGTGTCTCTTGGCTTGTATAGGAAACCTTGCAGGGAATACAGTTTCACACGCACCTAGTTTTAGAGCGAGACTCACAAAAGCCGAGGCAGTCTTCAGTGTGTTGGTTGTTTAATTTCAAAGGCCTCTTTTGGACCAGTAGATATAGGGATACGAAGCAAACGGTCAAGTCACTTCTGGCCCTCCGCTCTGTCCCCACAGTTCTTTAGCACGATTCTCTCTCTTCGCA
This sequence comes from Gekko japonicus, assembly GCF_001447785.1. Taxonomy (NCBI): domain Eukaryota; kingdom Metazoa; phylum Chordata; class Lepidosauria; order Squamata; family Gekkonidae; genus Gekko; species Gekko japonicus. The sequence continues at coordinate 694,105 of NW_015175987.1, read as the reverse complement.
TCTTGGATTCGGTGCGCCCTCTGACGATCTATGTAGGAATTGTCAGTCAGGCACCTTTATTGGCATCTACAAATACTACAAACAGCAGTTGAGGGGGGGTACAAAGCCATAAAAGTTTGTGGTATTTAAAAGAGAAAATTACTACGATAACATTTCCTGACAGACTCATATTGCGGACTGTCAAAACAGGGCTACCTTTTTAGTAACTTTGGGTAAGTGATTGTTCAGGAGACAATAAACAATGTGATCAGAAAGGCCCAACATTCCAGGTAAAAATTGGCTTTCTTTCTAGATCATCCTCATCAACAGAAGGCTGTTTTGCAAATATTATGCATCTCCTACACAGAAAGTACTGCCATGAGAGAGGAAAAACAAACAAAAATTGTGTAGAAGATGGCACAGACTGTGAAGTACATGCATTTGCACTGAGGAGAATGTATACACAACCTCCTTCATGAAATTAACATCTAAATACAAATGGCTTCTTTGGACACATAAGGATTAAAGCTAATTTTTAAATCTCACCGCTTTCTTTCTAGATCATCCTCATCATCACAGAAGGCTGTTTTGCAAATATTATGCATCTCCTACACAGAAAGTACTTCCATGAGAGAGGAAAAACAAACCAAAAACTGTGTAGAAGATGGCACAGACTGTGAAGTACATGCATTTGCACTGAGGAGAATGTATACACAACTTCCTTCATGAAATTAACATCTAAGTACAAATGGCTTTGGACACATAAGGATTAGAGCTAATTTTTAAATCTCACCAAAGTGACTGGCTATATCACTTCAAATTGCAGTTGGGGCTCGTGGTTGAGTGTTGCTCTTAAAAAATACAACCAGTTGTCCTGAACATTAAAAAAAAACATGCTAATGTGTCAGGAAGATTAGTTTAGAACCCCTCTTCTGTGTAATATCATGGTGACCTCGTTTTTATTTTGCTTCCAAATACACCCTCTTTTCTTCCTTTTTACAGCAGTCCTAAAAGGCAACAGACGAGGACATGTTGGCATTTTGCAGCTCTGGGACTTTTATCTCACTGCTGTGTGATGGTAGAGTTAGACCCATACAGTGAGCAGGTGCCTAGCTAGTGCAGAGATTTGGTGCATAGCTTGTATGTTGTCTTCTCTATTTATTATTTATTTATTAAAACATTTATGTCCTGCCTTCCCATGTGGTTCGAGGCAGTTTACAATAATAGTTAAAAACATTTTCGGTTGAAACTAAAAATAAAATAACAAACCCAAAATCCCTCCTTCTCCCACTTGAAAGATGCCTGCTACTCAACTTCCTTCAAAAACCCTGGCAAATAGACAATAGCTCCTGAAGATCTCCAAGGAGGGGTCTCCCTCACCTCTTTAGGGAGTCCATTCTACAAAGTGGGAGCCACAGAAGAAAAGGCCCAGGCTCTGGTCAGTGCCAGATGTGCCACCCTAAGTGGTGGGATAGCCAACAAATGGCTACCTGACAATTGTAGTTGGTGCACAAGGATATGTGGAAGGATCTGGTCTTTCAAATATGTGGGTCCCAGGTCAGGAAGGACTTTAAAGTTCATAACCAGCACCTTGAGTTGAACTTAGAAACAGACTGGCAGCCAATATAGCCTTTTCAAAATGGCCAACCAAGCGTTCCCAGCGGATAGCTCCTGACAATAGTTGGGCTGCTGCATTCTGGACCAATAGTAGTTTCTGGGTTGGCTTTAAGGGAAGTGCCATATAGCCCTTTGCATGAAGTTGAAAGAAGCATGTGGCCAGATCAGCGGAGTCTAGGTAATGAGAGCATTGGTGAATCAGAGGCAGCTGATAGAAGGCCCTCTTGGTCACCATCCCAGTCTGCTTTTCAAACAGCAAGGCAGGGTCCATGAGCATCCCTAAGCTCCTAGCCCACTCTGAATAAGCCAACATAATTTCATCTAGGACAAGTGGGTTCAGTCCCTCTAGAATATAATCCTTCCCAGCAGCATTAACCTCTGTCTTGTCTGGATTCACCTTCAGTTTGTTCTACATTAGCCACCTGACCACTACCTTAAAGAACCAGTTCAGAACCAAGATGGACTCATCGGGAGGTTTGGATATAGAGCTGGTTGTCATCTGCATATTGAGGACTCCCAGACAAGCTCCAGACAATTTCATCCAGCGGCCTCATTAGATTATATTTATATATATTTGAATAGAAGCACAACTCCAAAAGATAAGAAGGAAGTCAGCTTGTGGAAATTAATACCACAACTGGAACTGATGTGTCCTCCTTCAAAGGCCAAAACAGCTCTGAAAAGGCCATCCCCCTGCCTTGTAGTGACAAAAACAAAGGCATGAAGGCTGGCAATACTGTTGTGGTTGCCTGGCAACAGCCACTGAGGGCATGTATTTCTTAAAGCTACAGATGCTACTTCTGTTATTTGGGGGATTTTAATTTCACTTTTTTGAAGGAGGATTAGATTTTCAATTTTTCTGCAAACTTAACATGTTTTCCAGGTTTGTAGAAAGATCTTTCTTGGCTGTTCACAGGGCTAGTCTCTAGATTTAAGTATCCATAGATTTGGCTATGTTGAGAATTAGATATATTGATACAACTGAAACATCACTTTTTAAAAAGTTCTATCTTAATTATGCCAGTATTAAATTTAAGGTACTATATTTCATATCCAATACTCCTCTTCCAAAGATACTACAATATTCAAATCTCTCTCCCATTTCTTCGTCTAATTACTATCAATCAAATTAAGTAATAAATAGTAAATTAAAGAAAATGAGTAAATCATTTGCACTTTTATTAGAGGCAGAATCTGTGTGAATCCTTAAGTCCTAGGACCAGTGAATAGAACCCTACACTTCTCAGAAACCTGCAACATCCTGCAGTTCTCTGATGCTTTCTGTATGTGTATTTGCTGGACTAGTGTGATTGTATCTACATCTTTAAGCTATGCTTAGCTTTATGCTTTGGCTATCCTAATAGCCAAAAAGCAATTTCAATCCCTGCTGCATTCTAGAGGATATTGGAATAAATTGATTTAAGCATAATATAAATTAGATTCTATTGGGCCCCTGTTAGTTTGCCCTCCTGCATAAGCTGTTTTATTTTTTCGAAAGCAGGGGGTCTACGATACTGATTAATTAAATTGTCCCTGGTGTGTTGCTGAAACTGTTTTGCAGAGCTGAAAACCAATAGACCAACCTGACACTAGCAGAAAACAATTGCAACCTAATTTTGAGGAAGACTGGAGCTTTCAGTGGCATCTTTTCACTTTGGCTGATCCACACATATAGGCAGTTATTAGTTCTCAGGTTCACTCTGTCCTACCACACAATGAATGAGGCTGACAATACATATTCAGGTTATCAAATTATAGCAGCAGTTATCAAATTAGTAATGTAGTATGTATATTCATCCTACTCTTTCTGATATTTAGAGCATTCCAGTAAATTAAAGATTGAAGAAGCTGATAATATATTGAATAAATTTATACAAAACTGCTTTCGTGAACAGTTATACAAAGCTATGCAGCTACACTATGTTAAGAACATAACTACCTTTAATAAAAACACATCTATGATATTTCAAAAACATAACTGATTGATTTAAATTATTTATTATTCAGAAAAATATATCTTAGCAAGGTTCAAGGCAATTTACAATCAATCAGAGCTGAAAGGGAACTAAAATAATGTTAAACTGTAGAATTATTTGTAGAAATCCAAATACTTTCCGGAAAATATTCCTATTCAATTAACACCCTGTAGTTCTGGTCTGTCACCCAAGACCTGTGTGTGTGAGAGAGGCATTTTTGTATAAGATGAGTCACTCATGACACATTGGAGAATCTTTTTTCAGAACATCCTACTGCTGACTTAAAAGTCATAATTTTTCAACAAAACAACATCAAAGAAAGACTCCATTCATCAGGAAGTTTGACACTGTATCATTAGTCCTCAGTGAAGACAGTGGAATTGTATCTCACTTAAAGGCATTTCATAACCCTACCGTTTCTAGGAAACCTGTGTTACGGATGGTATAAATGATCAGTATTTGAACCTTGCAGAGAAATGTTACAGGCATTCACTTTGCATTTTATTTCCTTATGACCCCACTGTTTACAATGTTTCCCCCCCTCTGTCCCGTATATCTCCTGACTGAGGATGAACTTTATGAATCATATGAAATGTCACAATAAATCTATTAGCCTTCCTAAAGAAGGAATTGTTGTTAAAGCACAAACGGGGGG